>NW_006298628.1:2750931-2754358 GCF_000327345.1 Myotis davidii
CTGCCACCTGCAGTCTCTCCTCCGGCTCAGAGAAAGAGAGAGAAAAGAGAGACATGGGCGGGGGAGTTATTTCGTTTCCAGAATTGGGGCGCCAGGAGCTGAATTCAAAATACCGGCGGAGGGTTTTGGGGTGGGGGGCCTGAGAAACAGGAGGTGCATGGCGTGGTTCTTGGGGTTGCTTTTGCTCCAAAAGACGACTCCCTAATTGAGGGACAAAGCCCCGGAAGCTGGCACCTCCGCAGCCGGACCTGCGGCGCCGCCGTGTTGGAGTGTGTATTCGATGAGCAACCCTGGATTTTTATTTCAATGGAAAGAACAGCAGTCGGCAGACTGAAGGAAGAGGATGGGAAGGGAAGCACGTTTTAAAATCTGTTTGATTGGGATTTGTAAGTAAAAGGCCCCTAAACCTGCAATTCCCCCCATTAATGGCTGCAGAACCCCCTGGAGAGCACATGGAGTCCTCCCTGGGAACCTGGGCGTGTGGGCATTTGGGTGGGAGAAGCAGGGATCCCGCTTTAGCCTCCTCCAATTCGTGGGGTGCAGAGGCGAGAGTCTAGTTGCTGCACATCTGCCTAGCCCTCCATCAGGGCCACCTTTCCTCCCTGGGGGAAAACTAGGGCCCAGGAAATCTAGGGCCCCCACACCCACAATGCTGCATCCTTCACAGGTGGGGTCCCGCCATTAATAGAGCTAGGAATGAGGGGGGCGTTCAGAGAAGCAGAGGGGGGCACGGAAGCTTTCATTTTGCCTCGATGCAATTGGCAACTCAGAACGCCAGCTGCTGCTTCCGACTAACCCCCAAATTGGCTCAGAACAGTCCCCGTGTGGAGTATTTGGGGTGAGTTTTTACTAGAAGAGGGGGCAGAGCTCCTGTGAGAATAGGGAGGTTCCAAAAAGAACCCCCTTCCCACCTGGACCCTGGTAGCTCCTCGACCTGACTGCCTGCACCCCAAATATCACCCCTTCTTAGGGTGGGGTTTCCCAAAAAAAGCGAGAAGGAGAAGAAAAGAAGATGGCGACTGAGAAAAGGGTTGCTGGTGGAGCAGCCATGAAGAAATGCAATAAATTCCTTGTTGTTTTATGAAAATTTACAACTTTGTGATAGAAGTTTATGAGTGGTTGAATCCAGCGATTGGCCGGCGCCGGTCATGTGGCCGGGCGATCGTGAACATGAACTTTTTATCATTTCCCTGGTGGTTATAATGCAGCATTCTTTTGGACACCACACCTAGGTCGGAGCACTGTCGTCCTTGAGGGCTCCAGCCTCTTGATATTTTTATACTTCAGTATCAGTTCGATCAAGCAAAAGAGAGAGGGAGAGAGAGGAAGAGAGAGGGGGAGAGGAAAGAAGAGAGAGAGAGGGGGGAAGGAAGGGTGGGAATTACACAAAAGAGAGAACCTAAAATAATTTTAATTCCTAAGTTCCTTTCCTTGCTGATCTGGGATTTTAGTCATCATGGAGGGTAAATGGACAATCTGCCCAGGACTGCAGGCTGATACCATTTTTCAAAGCCAGAACTTACTCCATTTTCTATGCAAATATCAGAAAAACGAAACACCCTCTCTCCCAAGTCGGAGAAGGGCAAGCGACGGCTCTCAGGCTGGGACAATATTATCTGGAAGATGAAGAAGAAACCGAACGCTCTTTTTTTCCCCCTCCTTCCTCCCCACCCCTTTCAACGGAGGACGGAAACCTCAAGGTCTGCAAAGGTAAGGGAGATTCTACAATTTTCTTCTTATTCTTTTGCCTCGATTTTGTAGGTGGGGCTTGGGTTTGTCTCCCCCTCCCCTGTCCAAGATGGGGCTGAACCCCACCTCTGGGCGCTGCAGGGTGAGGCTTCCCAGGAAATTCGGCGGTAGAGAGAGGGGTGGCTGCTTCCTGGAGGAGGAACGAAGGCAGGGAAGATGGGAGGAGGACCCGAAAGGGGCCACAGAGGCGAGCTCTAAGTCGCCTTTTTAAGCCGGGAGGAGAGGCTCAAGCGAGGGGGCTGCCAAAGGGAGGATGGGGGTGTTTGGGCTTCAGGGCACTCGAAGAAGCCGGTGGCTACAGCCTCTGTGGGTTTGTGCTTTCACCCCCTCCTCCCACCATCCCTCCCTCGTTCTGGCCTCCCCCCCAATTGCCCCTACGCTGTTCTCTTGCCCGGTTCGGGTGTCGGCAGTTTCCCGGCAGCATTGGCACGAGGGGCGGTGGCGCGGAGGGCCGTCCTGGTCTCTGGAGGGCCTGGAATCTCCGCAGAGGCCATGGCGGGCAAGGAGGCGGCTAGAGAGAGACAGAAAGAACAATTTACGGAGAAACACGCTCATTCTCTCTCTTTGGAAGCATTTGAAATTAAAGGGCTGTGAGTGGAGGCACCTAAATGGAGGTCCTCCCCTCCCCCCAGCCTGCCTGAGAATGCCCAGGTCTCTGGCCACTCCCGGAGGAGGGAGCCTGGCTCTGCAGGGAGACCATGTTGTGGTGTTGAACGCGGTAGGTTACAATGTGCTGGTTTCTGTGCGACGCCGATCGCGATTACTTGTGTTTTGTTGGTTTGGGGGGTGTGGGTTTCGGTGGAGGAGAAAATTTACATTTGCATAACTGATGTTGAAACATTTCAAACTTTTCCTGGATCTAAACCTGGTGATTGTGAAGAAGCTGTTCAGTGTGTTGTTGTTAAGGCTTGTAAATTAAAAAAAAAAAAGGAGAAGAAAATAAAAAGAAAACCCAATTAGGGGGCCTAATGGTGTCCGGACTAGAGAGCTGCCTGGCGCTGAGCTCAGACAGCTAGTCCTGTCCCTCGGGCGCCAGATTTCATTCCCCAGCCAGGCCTTCTGGGGGTGAAGGGAAGCTTTGGGCCGGAGACGGAGATTCCGAAAGTAGCTGGTGGGGGCGGAAGACGGTGCAAGCCTCTGGGTGTGGACTTAAAATAGAGCGAGAGGGCTTCTGAGGAAGCTGCCAGCCAGGAGGTCAGCGACTCTGGAGAGATTGGCTCAGTTTGGTTTGCACGATGAGGCGATGGTTCTCTTCCTACAGACCAGAGGCCGACTGCGGAGGCTCAGGCCCCTGGCTGCCTAAGGAGGTTGTGTCCGGGAATTCTGGCCCTCTGGGTCCCGAGCTGGCAGAGAGGGACTCAGCCACTTGTGGCGCGGGAGGGGTCCCTGGAGGCCCAGGTGGATGCCCTCCCAGCAGGCCGGGATCGGGGGGTGGGGGGGACCCCAGGGCTGCGCATAGCCGGAGAAGGTCTCGGCTACCACCCACGGCACTTGGAGCCTATTCTCAAAGGGAAACCCCCCCCAAACCCACCCGGACGGAAGGTCTTTTTCTCCTGTAGCCTCGGCGGGGTATAAATCACCCCTTAGTTTGCTGTGATCCAAATTATGCGGTTTGCTGCCATCTACCGTCCGTTCGGAGTCATGCGGCGTCGGCGCCGCGAGCCCCGCGATGCTGCCG
>NW_006298628.1:2754639-2755066 GCF_000327345.1 Myotis davidii
CCCCATCCACCCACCGCGGGCGCTAGAGGGGATCCTCCGGGCCTCTCGGGAGATCCGAGGCCACGGCTGTTCAAGGTTTATTTGGTTTTCTTTTGGGCCAAGGGAGGGGCCCGCAGAGGAGGCGCCGGCCCGGCAGTTCCACTCGGTTGTCAAAGGACAACCGGGTCTGTGTTCTCCCGGTTGGCGGGTGGGTCTTGCCAGCCCCTTGGCTGGCGAATCGGTGAGGAAGGAATTGAGCCAAATTTTCTGGAAACGGTCGGTGTCTGCCAGTGAGTGGGGGCCCCCTCCCTCATTCTCAATCGTTTCAAGCGAAATAATCGACAAAGATGCTTTGGGGGGAAATTGGGGGTACAGCTCAATCACCGAGGAACCCAACCATGGGGATTTTCGTTCCCGCCGGACCCCTCGCACCGGCTTTCCCAGAAGG
>NW_006298628.1:2755097-2756340 GCF_000327345.1 Myotis davidii
CCCTGGGGGTCCCGGGCTGGCAGAGAGGGACTCAGCCACTTGTGGCGCGGGAGGGGTCCCTGGAGGCCCAGGTGGATGCCCTCCCAGCAGGCCGGGATCGGGGGGTGGGGGGGGACCCCCGCGCTGCGCATAGCCGGAGAAGGTCTCGGCTACCACCCACGGCACTTGGAGCCTATTCTCAAAGGGAAACCCCCCCCAAACCCACCCGGACGGAAGGTCTTTTTCTCCTGTAGCCTCGGCGGGGTATAAATCACCCCTTAGTTTGCTGTGATCCAAATTATGCGGTTTGCTGCCATCTACCGTCCGTTCGGAGTCATGCGGCGTCGGCGCCGCGAGCCCCGCGATGCTGCCGCGGTTCCCCCCGGCCGAGTGTGGACTAGAGAACTAGGGTCCCCTCCCCCTCGCCCGCCCCATCCTGGCTCCGAACCGTGCGGCTGGCCGGGGAAGCGGCGTTTTCTAGGGCATATTTCAAGGGACTGATGCCGCCTTCCGCGGGCGGGGGGCCCTGAACCGGGGAGCCCCCCCATCCACCCACCGCGGGCGCTAGAGGGGATCCTCCGGGCCTCTCGGGAGATCCGAGGCCACGGCTGTTCAAGGTTTATTTGGTTTTCTTTTGGGCCAAGGGAGGGGCCCGCAGAGGAGGCGCCGGCCCGGCAGTTCCACTCGGTTGTCAAAGGACAACCGGGTCTGTGTTCTCCCGGTTGGCGGGTGGGTCTTGCCAGCCCCTTGGCTGGCGAATCGGTGAGGAAGGAATTGAGCCAAATTTTCTGGAAACGGTCGGTGTCTGCCAGTGAGTGGGGGCCCCCTCTCCCTCATTCAATCGTTTCAAGCGAAATAATCGACAAAGATGCTTTGGGGGGAAATTGGGGGTACAGCTCGATCACCGAGGAACCCAACCATAGGGATTTTCGTTCCCGCCGGACCCCTCGCACCGGCTTTCCCAGAAGGGGTGGCGAGGGCGGGGGTCCGCGCCGCGGCCGCCTCGTTTGGATATTGGCCCCTGTCTCTCGGGTTACTGATTAGCTCGGGCTTTCAAGCCCCAGGAGGAAGGCCGGGCCGTCCCTTTCAAGGTGCGGTGGCCCGGGCTCCTGGGCGGGGGCCCCAGGAAATTGCCTGCGGTGCCGGGCAGGCCGAGGTGTTACTGGGGTCTGGCCTGGAGCTGGAGGGCAAACGCCAGGGCTACCGCCCCCCGCGCCCTCGGCAGCCAGAGCGGTTTTCCTGCGGCTGGCAGGCCCGGCCCCGT
>NW_006298628.1:2756469-2759919 GCF_000327345.1 Myotis davidii
GGCTTTTTCTTGTGGGCAATCCAGAGGTCAGGTAGGGAGGAGGAGAAGAAGGTGGCTGGTACCGAGGGTGGAAACACTGAAGGGCTCCTAGAGCGCTGGTGGACCTGGGGGAGGGGGGAGCGGGAACTGGGCACCGCGGCCCTCCCCACCCCCGGATCAGAGACAAGGTGGTTCATTTGCATATGAAAATGAGATCCTGGCGCCGAGCTCCGGCCCGGCCCGTTTGAAGGGCCTGTTCCATCTAAACTGCTCTCAAAGGTTGGGAGCCATCACATTGCTTCCTCTGGGAACATTTATGCTTCCCAAACCCAGCGACTCACAGAATTGGGTAGACATGTTTCAACTTGCCACACCCTGGCCAGAGTTACAAGTGGGGTGTGGGGGAAGGTGTCCACAAGACTGGGGGGGGGGCGCTTTGTAGCTGAGAGGAAAGGGGAAGCCTGGACAATGTCTAATCCCTCCTCCCCTCCCCTCCCCTCCACACACATACAGGAGGATACCCCTCCCGGGTACAGGAGAATTTTCCTCCTGAGCTGAACACAACTGAGACATTTCCCTGGGAGCTGGAACGTGTGTGCGTCCACAGGGCTGCAGATTCGAAGCACAGAAAACTACAATTATAAACCCTGCCTGTGAGGTTTCTGTGCAATCCTGTTGTGTACTCAAGACTTGGTACACATTTCTATCCACCTCTCCACACGCATGCTTCCTCACTGAAGCAGGGAGAGGACACCCCCCCCCCCTCAGACGGGCAGCCGGCTGTGCCCGCTGCTGTGTATTTACATATTCCCCCTTGGAGACAGACAGATGGGACAGTGGACTGAACCACAGACAGATTCGTAGAGATCTGGCTCCAGGAACCAGGCGGCCTCTGGCCCAGCTCTGCCTGCCTGCTCTTTCTCCCAAACAAACGGATCAGGGGAATAAACGCTCATAAATACCTCTGGGTTTAGATAAGAGCGATGAGGCGCTATTTCCTTTCATGCTGGACTACAGGCGCCCAGGCCCTGCCTTTTCGGCTCCATCTCCCGACAGGCAACCTGCAGAGGTGAGGTTAATTTGGGGCTGTGACTCTCTCTAAGGATAAGGGGGTTATTTTCCTGCTTCTCTCACTGGGGAATCTTACTTTGTCCGAACTCCACCGGCAAGCCTACACCATCCAGTCCCAAGATGGGGACACAGTGGCCAGCGAGGGGCCAGCGAGGGCTGGAACCCAAGGCCCAGCTTCAGTGGCAGGGAGGGGGGAGGTGCACACAGGCACTCGCTCACCTCGCCCGAATGTTCCACGTGCCTCTGTGGGAATGGGCCCAACCGCAGCTGGATTGGAACATTTATGATGCTCCATCATTCGAGGGCTTGAGTTTGTTTTTCTTAAATCTTGATAAAACGACTGCAGAGTCAGGGTAGGAAGGGATCACCACTTGGCCATGAAGGGGCAACCTAGATGTTGTCCTGAGTTCAGGACGCCTTGTAGGCCATTTTGCAACCAAACAAGTACCCACCCTTAGTCACCAACCTCAGCCCTCTGCCATTTCTCCGAGTGTCTTGTCCCACCTTTAGTGGGTAGAGCTGGCCCATAGAAAGGAGCCCAGAGAGCAAGGTAGAGAGGAGGCGCAGCCTGGCCCCTCGTCAGCTTTTGCCCCACACCCTGGCCCAGGCCCAGCTCCAGGTCTGAAGGTGGTCCCCCTTGACATCCTCTACGTGAATATTAGAATTTTGAAAACACCCTGTGGCTGTCTTCCAGCCTGGCGTCAATGTTCATTTTCTTTAGAGGAGAGCCAGAGACATGCACTCGCACACGCGCAAGCTTGTACTGCAGCAAAGCGGGTGCTGCAAAAATGAGAGGGGGGTGGGAGGGACGGTAGAGATGCTGAGAGACAGAGGGGGGTGAGCATCTGGAGAGGGGATGTGGGCTGATAGTTCTAAGCTGGCTGCTGAGACCCAGACCCCCTTCCCTCCTTATACAACGAAACCAAAATGAAGTCTGGGGAAGGAATTAATTTTAAAAAGAACAGCCAGGTTCTGGAGAGACTTGGAAAAGGTGTGAGGACCCCTCTCTTCCTGGTGGTCTCTAATCGCCTCAACTATCAGGAGGGTTTGAGGACCCCAACTTAGAGGAGGACCAATTTCTCTCCTATACCCTCTTTCTGAGACAACCTTGATTCCTAAGGATCTGTCGCCCAGGATATTCTCATGTCTTTGTGGGGGTGAAGGTTGCAGGCAGGATAAGTGATCAGACAAACCCAGGCTGGGGGACGCCCCTCACACCCCCTCTCTTTATCCCTAAGTGGAGAGGACTAGACCCTCTCCCCATCGCCTCTTCCTGTGCCCAGAGCAAGCGGTGCACACTAGACCCAGGCGTGATATCTTGGGGAGCAGCCATAGCGGCCCAGGAGGCTCCTAACCCAGCTGCAGAGCCAGAAGGTTAGGCTCAGACCCTCCTCCCATTTACCGGCCTTCGGGGTCCTCTGGGCAGCAGGCTCTGGCCTGCCTCTCAGACCACGAGAGCTGTGGAGAAGCAGGAATCATAATCCCAGGCTTGGAAGAGATAGAGTGGATCTGAGAAACAAGGGGAGGAGGGATGTCTTCAAAACCTGGGAAGGGGATGGTTTCTTTTCGCCCCTCTCTCTCTCTCTCTCTCTGAAGGGATGCTAGTTAGCGGCGAACTCTTCTCCCCTTCGACCAACACAAACCCCTGGAAATAAGCCACCTTTGCTTCTCTCCTGGCTGGGCTGAGATGTGAGGTTCAGGGATGGCTGCCCACCCTTCCCTTGGGGGGCATGGGGCTCAAGCCACGCAGGGGTTAACTTCCCTGAAAACACAATTAACTTTTTCCTATCCTGAGTGGGGAGGGAGGGGGAGATTTATTTAATCACTGGGGGATGCGGTGGTCTCCACCAAAGCTCCCTCCTCCCGCACAGACGTCTCCCTCGCAGATCCTACGTAGAGGGAACAGAACGCGTAGTGTTGTTGGGGGAGAGAGAGAGAGAGAAAGGAGAAGGAGAAGAAGGAGGGGGAAAAAAAGGTTGATAGGTTTGTGCGCGGGTCCCTCGCGCGGGCCGCGCTCCTCCTGGGTGCGATTTGACAATTCCTGCCTCTGCTATTGGTCAGCGCCGGATCAGATGCTTGTATTTCCTTCTGGCCCTCACTGGCACCTCGCCATCCCCCCTCCGCGAAAACCCAATCTCAGATATACTACTAATAGGCGCGGCGCTCGGACTATAAAACACAACAAATCATAAGGCCGGCGGAGCAGCAGCGGCCGCGCGCCTCCCTCCCGATGAGTTCCTATTTCGTGAACTCCACCTTCCCCGTCACTCTGGCCAGCGGGCAGGAGTCCTTCCTGGGCCAGCTCCCGCTCTACTCCTCCGGCTATGCGGACCCGCTGCGGCACTACCCCGCGCCCTACGGGCCCGCGCCCGGCCAGGACAAGGGCTTCGCCGCCGCCTC
>NW_006298628.1:2760033-2760399 GCF_000327345.1 Myotis davidii
CGACGAGCCGCCCCCCTTCCACCCCGAGCCGCGCAAGTCCGACTGCGCGCAGGACAAGAGCGTGTTCGGCGAGCCCGACGAGCAGAAGTGCTCCACGCCCGTGTACCCGTGGATGCAGCGGATGAACTCGTGCAACAGTGAGTGAGGCGCCCACCCCGGGAGGCAGAACTAGGGAGCCCCCCCTTCTCTCACTGGGTGCCGGCTGGGCATCTCAGTTAGGATCGAAGGGGAGACGGGGCGCCTGTCCAGGGTCCCCTGCGCTGCCCTCTCACCCCCAGGAGTTAGAAAGTTGGCCAAGTCCCAGCCGCGCTCTGAGCCAGGGAAGCGAGTGGGGCCCGCCGGGCCAGGGGGCCAGGCCAACCCGGG
>NW_006298628.1:2760639-2762026 GCF_000327345.1 Myotis davidii
CCCCCACCCCAAGACGGTGGCACTAAAACCCGCGTGCGTCACGGGAAGGGGGCGGTGTGACGCTAGAGGGGAGAGCGAGTCTGTCCCGCACCGTTTCCCTGGGGGTGGGGGGCTGGCGAAGGATGAGGCACCCGGAAAGGGAAAATTGATGTCCATTAGCGGGACAAGAGAGTGAGGAGCCGTTAATGCCCACTGTGGATCGATCCACGTCATTGCGGATTAGGGGCTGGAATCTATCACCGGGGGTGGGGGTGGGGGTGGGGGCTAGATGCCTGCCAAGAGCAGATGCAGCTGGGAGCAGGCACACCTGGGCGCCTTCTGCAGCCCCTCCCCCGCGGCTCAGGTGGGAGCTTTGCTCCGCTCCTCCCCTCCCCCCACGGAAAGACCAGGGGGGCGCAGGCCCGGGAGGCCCGGAGGGCATCTGGAGGGGGCGCTGCAGGGACCCGGGGAGGGAAGGGCGCCCCGGGACGGGCTGGAGCCCCTGTGTGAGGGCCCAGTGGGAAAGGGAGCCCTGGCCCCGGTGACCCCAGGCCTCAGCATCTCCTCTCTACGTAACAGGTTCCTCCTTTGGGCCCAGCGGCCGGCGCGGCCGCCAGACCTACACGCGCTACCAGACCCTGGAGCTGGAGAAGGAGTTCCACTACAACCGCTACCTGACGCGGCGAAGGCGCATCGAGATCGCGCACGCCCTGTGCCTGACCGAGCGCCAGATCAAGATCTGGTTCCAGAACCGGCGCATGAAGTGGAAAAAGGAGAGCAAACTGCTCGGCGCGTCTCAGCTCAGCGCGGAGGAGGAGGAGGAGAAGCCGGCGGAGTGAAGGCGCCGGGAAGGCCGGGGGCGCGAAGGGAGAGGCCCGTGGGCAGCCGAGGGCCTCGGAGCTCTGGAGAAGGCTCTGCGGGCGGGGGGCGCCTGGGGACCCCCGCCTCGGACCAGGCTCCCTCCCCCGCCCCGTGAGAACTGAGGACCGGACTCACTCGAGGTTTCCTGGAAGCAGAGCAAAAACACTCTTGTCCGTGTCGCATCTCATTTCGCCCCCGTCCCTCCCCCGTGCACGGTTCGATGGTAGCTTCGCAGCCCCCTCAGCGGGGGCCTCGAAGACTCCCTGACCCCAGACCTCTGGCCCAGTCCCTCCCCGAAGCCACTGGAAGGAGCACATACTACCTAGAAGCAAGAAGAGGAGCCTGAGAAGAAAACAAAGTTCTATTTTATTAATTTTCTATGTGTTGTGTTTGTAGTCTTGTCTTAGCTCTGGACGTGAAATACTTCCGTAATAATATTAATATTATTATTAATAATGATGATGATGATGATCATAATAATAAAGACATAAAAACTCGCCGCTTGGTTACCTCTGCTCTTGCCGGGCCACGCCCCCACCCCCGCGGC
>NW_006298628.1:2762136-2764028 GCF_000327345.1 Myotis davidii
GAACGGCCTCTCTCGGTGCAGACTTGGGGGACCCAGAAGGGCCGTTTCCCTCGTATTCTGCAGCATTCCCCCGTTTGCCCGTGGCAGGAGGGACGCCCCCCAGGCCCCCTAGCCCCAGCTCCTGTAGACACTGAGCCAGGAGGGGTCTCGTGTTTGGTCCTCCGAGGCCGTGGCCTTTGGCCTGCCCACATGGCCCGATCTCTGCTGGCCTTGGCCCCCAGGCTCTGGGCTTGTGGCTCCGGAGACCGACCAAATCAGGGTCGTGCGGTATCTCTTCCCCCGCAGCTAGCAGCTCCAGACGCCTCTTCCTGCCTGAAGTAGGAGTTCAGTGACATGGAGGGGGATGCGAAGCCCCGGGCAGGCCAGGTGCGGGCGGAAGGGCTGGACGTCCTCCTCCTTGGGAACCCGAGAGCAGGGGGCCAGGTGAGAGGGCCGGCTAGTCTGCTCTCATCCCATCTACCCCAAAGGACCCGTTCTCTCTCATCCCCACCCGCGCCCAGGCGGCAAGCGGTGGACGCTGTTTTCCTTTCTTCCTCCTCTCTCTCTCTCCCCTTTTTTTTTATTTTTAAAGAAAATAGCCTCTCGGCAGAAGGGGCCCAGCTGCCGCTTGTCTCTGGCCGCCCAGCGGGCTCCGCAAGGCGCTGCTGGTCCTGGAGCCCCTTCCCGGGAAGGCATGGGCCAGCCGCGGGGCACATTCAGAAAGTGCCCAGACGCTAGCGAGGGGCCTCCACAGGCCACAGCAGGCATCTGGTGCGGAGGCGAAAGGCTCCTGCCTGATCCCGAACTCTGAAAACCTCCTTTCCACCCAGATCCCAGGCGCCCGATGCGGTCGCCGCCTCCGTTTTTCCCCCCCGACAACTAGGCCGTTCTGCCTTGGCCAGGCTCCTCCTCGGGGTCCCTGTCCGGCTCTGCCATTCCCCAGGCTGGGCTAAGGGTGGGAAGGAGGCGGAGAGGGCCGGCTAGTCTGCTCTCATCCCATCTACCCCAAAGGACCCGTTCTCTCTCATCCCCACCCGCGCCCAGGCGGCAAGCGGTGGACGCTGTTTTCCTTTCTTCCTCCTCTCTCTCTCTCCCCTTTTTTTTTATTTTTAAAGAAAATAGCCTCTCGGCAGAAGGGGCCCAGCTGCCGCTTGTCTCTGGCCGCCCAGCGGGCTCCGCAAGGCGCTGCTGGTCCTGGAGCCCCTTCCCGGGAAGGCATGGGCCGGCCGCGGGGCACATTCAGAAAGTGCCCAGACGCTAGCGAGGGGCCTCCACAGGCCACAGCAGGCATCTGGTGCGGAGGCGAAAGGCTCCTGCCTGATCCCGAACTCTGAAAACCTCCTTTCCACCCAGATCCCAGGCGCCCGATGCGGTCGCCGCCTCCGTTTTTCCCCCCGACAACTAGGCCGTTCTGCCTCGGCCAGGCTCCTCCTCGGGGTCCCTGTCCGGCTCTGCCATTCCCCAGGCTGGGCTAAGGGTGGGAAGGAGGCGGAGACGAGGATTGATTCCCAACTTCTAAGGGACACAGGAGAAGCGAAAGTTTTTCCTCCCAACACTCGGCCCAGCCCTGCCTGCTCGGCCTGAGGGCTGTGGATGGGCCACGCAGCCCCGTAGGGAGCAGGCCAGGCCGGGCTGGTGTGTGAGGGTGTGGGTATTCCGTGTCAGTAATGGTTTCCCACCCCCATCTTCCAACCCTCTCTCCTCTTTCCGCGCCCTACCCGGAGACTTGCAAAAAACGAGAGTAAGGGAAAAGCAACTCAATGTGCCTGATCATCTCATCCAGAGTTAAAATAATAATGACAGAGCGCAGAACACAACCAGAGAGAAATAACCACGCTCCCAGGAAACGGAGTAAAGGCTCAAAAGGGTCCCTGCTCTCAAAGACTCAACCCTGCGGGTGACCCTCGGCCGGG
>NW_006298628.1:2764118-2772349 GCF_000327345.1 Myotis davidii
GGGAGGCGGGGCGCTCTGCTCAGAGGCCGCTGCCAACCGTCTCCCGGCGTCTCCCCCTTCTCCTTGTTTCCCCCTCTCTCGGAGGCTCGCATTGAATCGGCCCTAACGATTCTCGGATCGTCATTATTTGTAACCATAGAGCATGAATTACCTCTTGAGGTCATCAGTGAGAATTTACGACTGGTCAACAAAAGCACGTGATTCCCTAACGCCCCCCCATCCCCCTTCCAACCTCCCCCCCCCATATTTGGCCGCATACATAGCAAAACGAAGTACAGTGCATCGCTATAATTCATTAATACATCATAAATCGTGAAGCACAGGGTTATAACGACCACGATCCACAAATCAAGCCCTCCAAAATCACCCAAATGAGCTCCTACTTTGTAAACTCCTTCTCGGGGCGTTATCCAAATGGCCCGGACTATCAGTTGCTAAATTATGGCAGTGGCAGCTCTCTGAGCGGCTCTTACAGGGATCCCGCTGCCATGCACACCGGCTCTTACGGCTACAATTACAATGGGATGGACCTCAGCGTCAACCGCTCCTCGGCCTCCTCCAGCCACTTTGGGGCGGCGGTGGGCGAGGGCTCGCGCGCCTTCCCCACGCCCGCCCAGGAGCCCCGCTTCAGGCCAGCGGCGTCGAGCTGCTCCCTGTCCTCGCCCGAGTCCCTGCCCTGCACCAACGGCGACAGCCACGGCGCCAAGCCCTCTGCCTCGTCCCCCTCCGACCAGGCGACCCCGGCCAGCTCCAGCGCCAATTTCACCGAAATAGACGAGGCCAGCGCGTCCTCGGAGCCAGAGGAAGCGGCGAGCCAGCTCAACAGCCCGAGCCTGGCTCGGGCGCAGCCAGAGCCCATGGCCACCTCCACGGCCGCGCCGGAGGGGCAGACGCCGCAGATCTTTCCCTGGATGAGGAAGCTGCATATCAGCCATGGTAATTCTGGCTCTCTCCTCTTTTTTTGTGTCTTCTCGGCCGTGCCTTCCCTGCGTTTGGGGGTGGGGGTCCGTGCGAGGAGCGGTTGGCTTTCCTCAAATATAGGTTTATTATTTTTTTCCAGGGGGGGCAGAAGTCTCTAAGAGAGTCCTCACAGCTCCGGGGACAGAGCCAAAGAAGGTTTTTAGCTGGGGGGGGGGGGGTCGGGGAGGAGTATTTTAAATAATTTGTTCCCCGACTCGGCTTGGGTTTTATTCGCCCAGCTGCACTAGCTTTGGGATGAGGGATGGGGTTTCTGGAAGGTGGGGAAGGGTCCTGCTCGCTACCGAAATGTTGAGGCTGCCACCGGCAGAGGAGGGGCGAGGAGTCGAGCTTTCCAGGGCCAAAGTGCAGCCGCTCTCCTCCCTCCGGGGGGCCAGCGGGCCGCCTGAGCCCAGCGCAGGGTGAGGCGCAGGGAGGGAGCCAGAGACAAAGCCGGGCGCTTCGCTGCCCGCAGACGTGGGGGCTGCGGGAGAAGAGGGTGCAGAAAGCGAGCTCGGCTTCGGGGCCTCTGGAGTGGGGAGGATGGGCGCTGCAGCGAGCTGGTGGCCGGGGACGCCTGGGTCCTGCTCCACGCCCCCTCCCACTCCGGGGCCCCCCTCCCTGAACCCGAGTAACGTGGCCTCGCGGCTCTGCTCTGTCTCTGCTCCAGATATGACCGGGCCTGACGGCAAGAGGGCCCGCACCGCCTACACCCGCTACCAGACCCTGGAGCTGGAGAAGGAGTTCCACTACAACCGCTACCTGACGCGGCGAAGGCGCATCGAGATCGCGCACGCGCTCTGCCTCACGGAAAGACAGATCAAGATCTGGTTCCAGAACCGCCGCATGAAGTGGAAAAAGGAGAATAAGACTGCGGGCCCCGGAGCCACTGACCAGGACACCATGTTTCCTTTGGTCTTAGATCTTCCTGTGGCTCCCTCTCTCCTGGACTGGTTGATCTTGTTATTATTGTTAATAATGATGATAATTATTATTTCCCCTCCCTGCTCCTGGCTCCCCTCCGCGCCCCCCACATCCACCAGTGTTTCTGAATGTTCGTGTCCGTGGTTGCACTCCTTCCCCCAGGAAGAAAAGAAACTCGCATGTGTAATGTGAACTTTCCCCCTCCCCATCTTGTTCTTCTAACTTATTTATAAAAGGATGAGCGCTGTATTTTGAGTTTCAGCTGGAAACTTCTCTAAGGGGCAGCAGTGGAGGTGGGGTGGTTCCGCAGTGCCGGGCCCAGCTGAGCTGGCCTCGGAGATGGAGTCCATGACTGTGTTTCTTTCCGCCCTCCTCTCCCTCCGCCCTCTCCGCTCCCCAGGCCCAAGTCTCTTGGTGGCTTGGTCCCGGGGTGGGAAGGGGCCAGGGAGGACCAAAGCGGTGATGTTGAGAAGAGGGAAGGTGTATAGTGAGATTTGAGTTCCTGCCGCCTGGGTAGGCCCCACAGGCCTGCTCTGGGAGTGTACGGAAACAAAAAGAATCCTCGGTGTAAAATGTCTTGTGTATTCCTCTGTGAACCCATGGGTCTGGTGTAGAGAGGCCTAACGCTTGTAAATATGGGGGTGCTCTGGGTAGACCTATCTCCTTCCCCCCCTTATCCATTTTGCCTCCAAGACTCTTTGTAGTGAGCGAGTGGATGCTGTGCTACGTGTGAAATCTGTCTTTGCCGGGCCTGTCTCAGTGATTCGCTTTTGGTATTTGTTTGTAGCTTTCCTTAAAGTCAAATAAATGTTTCCCCTACTCCACTGCCCTTCCACTTGTCTTTTCTCGGAGGGGCCTGCCTCTCCCATCGCTGGGCACACCCTAGACCATGCTTGATGGGTCTGGGGAGCAGGGAGGGGAAACAGGATGCTCACCAGCAACCCCTCTCAACTTTCCTAAGCCCCTGGCTGGCTCAGCAGTGCTTGGGCCAGAGGACAGGCCTGCACGCCTGGGGGCCTGAGGCCCAAGAAACCCCCCATGGGGCTGGGGCAGGGAAAGGCTGAGCTGGACTTCACCCTGGCCTTCCACCAGCTGGCCAGAAAAGCCCCTGAAACCTCTTCAGGGAATGTAATTTGGGCCTAAGTTCTGAGCAGAAGGCTCCTGGCCAGTTGGGAGTGGTCGTGGGGTATCCAGCTCCAAATCCCAATTCAGTTCTGCCACCCACTAAAGCAAAATAAATAAATCAATAAATCCGCTAGATTTCAAAGGTTTCCCTCACCCTCAATCTTCTCTGCACTTATCAAGGGCTCTCTCTCTCTTTCTCTCTCTCTCTCTCTCCAGGAGCCTAACTGACCTTCCCTCTTGATTAGGAGCTGGGGGGGCCCCTCCTGGAAGACCCCTGGTTCCCCCCTCTAGTCAGACTGGCCTAGGGCCAGGGCCCAGTCCTCCTCCATCCAAGTCAGCCTCCACCCTGAGCGCAAGAGTCAAGTCTGAACACTTACCCGCACATCCCTTCCAGCTCGGCCCAACTTCTCACAGGACTTGTGGGGGAGGGGAAGCTGGGGAGGAGGCAGCAGAGGGTCCTGGAGGCTCTACTGGGCCCTCTTTCCCCCTCACCCCTTGACTTTGTCCCCCTTTGTCCATAGCAAACTATCCCAAAAGTCGCTATGACATTTAGATGTCAAATGGATAGGGGTTTTATCTCGAACTTAGATCGTAAAAATCGCGGAGAAGTCAGACAGATACCCCTCACTGGCTCGAGAAAGTCACGTGAGGTCCATAAAGTTAGTTTTATGGTTTTGGGGAGTTGACACCGCACGGTATATTTCACATTCTCCAGAATGTTAAGTGACACTTTAACTGCTCGCTGTGGTGGGGAAGGGGGCAGAGGTAGGTGAGGGCTCTCCCAGCCCAGAAGGCAGTGGCGGCGGGCGGCGGAGGCCCAGCACTCCCGCAGTAAGTGGCTTCCAGCTTTTGCTTTCTCCCCTTGCAATTTTGGGGCTTGGAACTGGGGGAAGGAAATCTTGCCTCCGGCAGGGCTATAGGATAAGTGGGCGAAATTTGGTCTGCTTTTTGCTTTTTGCACCAAGATCTGACCAACTGGGTGTCTGAATGGGGGGGGGGTGCATTTAGTTTAATAAGGCCTCAGTGGTTGGGGCGCCTGGCTTTTTATTTGCAATAGTGTCTGACTCTTTGTGGGGGAAAGGGTCTGTGTGGGTTCCTTCAGTGTCCTTGGAAATGTAGGTGGTAAGAAGAAGGGGTGTGTGCTACTGAAAGAAGGGCCCCTTGTGGGGGCCAATTCACTGCTGGGTCTTCAGACAGACGTCTCCCACCCCCAGGAAAGAAACTTGATGGCGTTCATTTGTTCGGGGGTGTGTTGGGGGTGCGCTGCTGGGCACTTTTATCTGGCTACATCTGAACTGAGAAAAAGCACCCCCAAGGCTAAGGCAGCTGCCTTGCCCTGGAATATTCTTTGGTTTTCAGATCTTGAACCCCATGAAAGGGGTACCTCTGATTCTCTATAGCCTCATCAGGATTATCCAAGATGGGAAGCATGGCGCTTTTGCACCCCACTTCAGCCTGTTGGTCCCTTCTTCTGGGCTCTAAGTAGGGTCCTGAGGTCAGAGTGGGGGGCGGACAGAGCTGCAGTGGGCTGAAGGGGGGAGCTTCTCCCCCTGCCTAGAGGGGTTAGATGCTGAAGTAGGTCCCCGAAAATCCTTCCACAGATAAAACTTGCTCAAGAAAGTAGACCCAACTGTCCGGAGGGATAAAAGGGAGTCAGGAGCTGGGAGAGAAAATCGGAAAGGTGCTTTCTTTCCCGTCCTCTCCTCTCGCGCTACCAGATCCTTAAATGCCCTTTTGTTTTGTGGCACCACAAACCAAAGGGATTTCATTATTTGACCCTCAGGAGCCTGTTATTTTCCAAGGATAAGTCACCCCTCCAAAAACCAGAGGCTCTCTACCAAATTGACCCCCCAATTTTGAGACTTATTGGGTCAACCACCTTGTCACTCCAGCTTTTGCCAGCCTGCCGGCTCTTGCTTCCGCTGACCAATTCCTGTGGACAGTGCCTGGAATTGGACATGTGGCACCTTAAGAAGCTTCTGGTCTTTGGGACAAGGGAAGGGTCACAAGATGCCCTCCATTTCCCCTTAAAGGACCTTCTCCCTCTGTCCCTCTGTCCCCGCAGCTACCCCCTGCTTCCTGAGCTCTTCAATCCCTGCACAGGCCTGACTTACAGGAGAGCCTTCACAGGCCCTGAGAGCAGAAAGGACAGAGAGCTCGGGGTCCTCACCCTGATTTGAAGACCCATCTCCCCAAGAATGATGGGGCATTTGTACACTTTGGAAAGGAGGAAAGAAGGCTCTTCTCCCCAAAGATTCCCAGCTGCATATCAAATACTAATAATACATGTCGGCCAGAGCTTCCACGGCTTCCTCTGTGGATAAGGCAGATGAGTTGAGTGAGGTGTAGAGGAAGCTGCCTCAGGGGCAGAATCCGACCTGGGGCCTCGGGGAAGCCCCATCCTGTTGCCAGCCTGCCTCCCCTCTCTCAGAAACGCCAGACCACCAGGCCTGCGTCCCTGCAGATTTTTTGGCCCTCTCCCACGTCAGTTCTGCAAATTCTGATAAAGAGTGTGGGACCTGCGGCCCAGGACATGTGCCGGGCATATCTAGACAGATTTTCCGGAGTGGTAAAGAGCAGCCCGGAGCAGGCGGATTGCTCATTTCCGCTGCGGAGGCCAAAGCGAGTTGGAAGGTCTTCTGCTCTAAGCGGGTCCCAGAGAAGACGCGCTTGCTGGGCCTTCCTCTTCTCCCCTTGAGTAACCATCTCTGGATAACAGTCTTCCCTGAACCCCAACAGGGACCTGTTTGAGGAGGAGATGAGAGGTGAGCAGGGGTCTTTGGTGCCAAGGAGCTCAGTCCTCTGCCCCAGACCCCCGCCCTCCCCTCCCACCTTCCTCAAGACATTCTCCAGGTCTCCTGGGACTTTTCACTCCCTCCTCTCCTACCAGCGACCGCGGCTTCCTCTCGATTCAGGCCTCAACCTTCTGAGCTGCCGGCTGGTGCCATCTGGCCAGATCCTTGCGCCCAGCCTCCCAGCCAACAGCGCACCCTCACCTCCGGGCAGGGCCCAGGAGGCGGCAGCAGGACTTTGAGGCTGAAGTTTCCTTTTCCCCCTTGGAGGCCAGCCTGACCATCACTCAGTAGACAATTTGATTGTTTTGTTTTATTTGGTTGTGTTTTTTGTTTGTTTGTTTTGTGTTGTTTCTCCTTGGCCACAGGGGTGGGAGGAAGTATAAAGAAGTGTAAACAGGAAAGCCAGCCGGCCTGGAGTTCCGAGGGCCCATATTTCATTGGCTTCCTTTCCATAACTGCAGCGGGGACACTTAACCCTTCCCTGGCTGTGAGAAGGTATTCACTGGGGGCTGGTGAGGCAGGGTGTGGGGAGGAGAGCCAAGTTGGAAGCTCCTTTCTGGCCCTGATCCCTTTATCCCTGGGGTCTGGGTGCTGGGGTGGAAGGCCGAGGATTCAGAGCAAGGCAGAAGACAGGCAGTCGGCACTGTGCAATCGCCCACACTCAGTCCCTGCGGGGACGGAGAGGAGAAGGCTCATGCACTTCACAGCCTGGGGCCAACCCGGGCCAACCAGGGAGGACAGGGCTGGCAAGAACCCCTCCCTTCGGATAGGGGAGAGCCCACTGGCCATTCTCTTCATTTTGGGAGATTCTAGGAGTAATCAGATTTCAGGCTGGGCTCTGCCCACAGCGGGATTTATCGATTACTGCAGCACTGTTACACATCCATATTAATTAACCCAGACACCGCCTAGAAACCAAGCAGGGGGAGGGGAGACATAGGGGCTCCTTAAGAAGTAGGGACAAATCTCTCTGAGCGTCCCTGGGGCCCAGATTGAGAGTCATTCCCCACAAGAACCCTATGGCCTTCCCCAGCTCAGTTCCTGCACTTCTCAGCAGGGATAAGTGAGAGGTACTCTCTACAGTCCACCTCACACCAAATCTCCTGGGGGTGAGGGAGCGGGGGAGGAGAGGGAAGGAATTAAATATCTACCCCCAGGACTGACGACTTTTCCTTGTCAGAGTTGGGTGCCCCAGCCCTCCAATGGACGGATTTTTTGATACTTGTTCCCTGCTTGACCTTTATAGAAGGGTTAGTGCTCCTCCCCACCTTTTTTTCAACTTCCCCAAGGTAGAAGGTTTTTCTGGTCGGGAAGCTTGTTTTGTTTTAGTGTTTGGTGGTGGTGGTGGTAGTGATGGCCCATCCCTTCCTCCTGCCCCTCCCTCCAAAAAGTGATTAAAATCTGTTAAAGGATTTAATTAAGAGAGTTAAATGAAAATGAAGGAGGCGCAAATGAGTTGGGGGAAGAAAACCCACACCAAAGCTATTCTCAACGATTAAATCGCCATTTTAACAATATAATGGAGTTTGCATCCTGAAAGGGGAAATCAACGCTCATATCTCATCAATAATTCATAGAGTTCGGGATCACGCAGAGGTCAGCAGACAGGGCCAGAGCGCCGGCCTATGTGGGGCTGCCAGCCGCTGCCGCATACATTATTCGCCGGGTGCCAACCGCTACCTCCACCGCTCAGCCCCGGGCCAGGGCATGCCGGCAGGTTTATCGGATTTTGTGTTCTTTCATTTTGGAGAATTTACTGCGACCACATTTCGGGCTCCAGGAGGAGAGGGGATTTAGGAGACTGAAAGGATTGAACTTCAGGCAGTTGGGGATCTGTCCGACTCCCAATATGACCACCTCCCCAAATTGTAATCTCTCCTCCCTTTCTCTGTTTTAGGCGTCCCCTTCCCTTTCTCTTCTCTCCTTAACTTTCCTCTTCGAAAGGAAAATGCACCCTCTGCAGCATCTTCTAGCTTTTCCTGCCCGGAAACGCTTGCTTCCAGGCTGCCGCCCGGCTACGCTCTGGCCTTGCTCTCTGAGTGGATTGGGGCTGATCCCCCTCACCCCCCGCTCCAAGGCTGTGGCCTTGGCTGCCGCCTGGAGCTCGAGCTGGGAGACCCCCACCTTGGTGACAGGGATCCCCGAACCTCAGAACCCTGTGGGCTAGAGATGGCTGCATCGGGGGAGAAACGGTGCCTAGCCAAGGGGTGATCCAGGTCAGGCGGAAAGGAGGGAATTCCGCCCGGAAAGCAGCATCCAGGGGAGAAGTGGAGGGAGAGTCCCAGCAAGTGGGAACCTGTCATCTAGGGGAGGTGGAGGCAGCAGGGAGGATAAGCCCTATCTGGCAGCTTTTCTGCAGGCTGTTCCATTTTTGTCTTTCTCTCTGGGTGTTTCTCTAACTCGCTCCCTTTCTTTCTGTTTTCCGACTCT
>NW_006298628.1:2772861-2773227 GCF_000327345.1 Myotis davidii
GGGGTCCCGGAGCCCGCTGGGCCTCGCCTGGCCCGGACACTGAGCTCTCTCTTTCTCTCCAGCCCTGTGGGGACTGTCGCCTCCTCCGCTCGCAAGGAGCTCTTGCTCCAGAAATACCCTTCCTTCGGCCAGACCATGCGCCCGCTCCCCAAACGTCTCCTTGCCAGCAGTCGCCCCCGCCCCCTCCCCCACCCCGAGGGGACAGGAGTGGGGAGAAGGGGTTAATCAAAAGCTCTTCCAGGCACCCTAACAGGAGGCCGGTGAAAATGCGGGAAGGGGGGTCGATGCGGGAAGGGGGCTGGCGACTCCCCCCGCCCCCAGACGTTTATTTAATAATCAAACGACTCTTCCCCAGGTCTAAGGCCC
>NW_006298628.1:2773303-2776065 GCF_000327345.1 Myotis davidii
TGAAGAGAGAAGAAAGCAAGCCAGGGATGCTGGAGGTAAGGAAGGCTTGCGGGCTGTGGGGTGGGGGGAGAGGCAGAGCAGCGCTGGGGAGGGAGGACAGGCAGATGTTTGGGGGAGGAGAAACGGAGGGAGGATGAAACTGTTCTCAAAACAAACAAACAACCACAAGACCCCAGCACCAGGCGCTGGTGGAGTGGGGAGCTGTACAAAAGAGAGCGCTCGGGGAGATGGCGAATCCTCGGCGCAATTTTCTCTCCCAAAGATAACCTTTGAGTCACCATATAAAATTTAATTATAACCTACTTAGAAGCACACATTTTAAAAATCCAATTACCCATTCGTCCTTGCAGGAGGTTTGGTGGGGCCAAGAAGGGCTTCCAAGGTGAAGGCCTGAGTCCCCACAAGAGCAGCCCTACCCAGCTTACCCTAAAGGGGCCAAACAGCTGGCTCCCCCAAACCCCTCTCTCTCTCCTGGCAGGCCTGTTCTTCAGGCAGGGTTCAGCTGGCTCCCCCAAACCCCCCTCTCTCTCCTGGCAGGCCTGTTCTTCAGGCAGGGTTCAGCTGGCTCCCCCAAACCCCCCTCTCTCTCCTGGCAGGCCTGTTCTTCAGGCAGGGTTCAGCTGGCTCCCCCAAACCCCCCTCTCTCTCCTGGCAGGCCTGTTCTTCAGGCAGGGTTCGACCCCCAGGCTGGGTGCCAACAGCTGAAATCTATGACCATGGGCCAAGACCAGAAGATTTTAACCTCCCATTCCTCTTCCAAATTGCTTGATTTTAAGAACCTGGATACTGAAAGCAGTTTAGCTTGTTAATGCTCTCACTCTCCCAAACCTCCACTTGTAGGCTCATCCAGCTCCTCTCTTCCCATTTGGAGGAGGGAGGGGAAATGAGAAGGAAAAATACTGAATGGTCTCACAGAGAGCTTTTTAAGTGGAGTTGAAACAGGCGACCTGAAATGAACCTTAAATTGATGCATTAAGCTTATCTCCTAAGTAAAAAGCTTAGAGACCTTGTAATTATAACACCAGGGCATATGTCTATTTTGGGTCTTTAAATGACTGTTTGTTGCTTTATGAGATGTCACCATATTTTCTTCTAAGCATCCAATACAGGGGGTGCACTGTGGGTGTTTGTCCTGCCAGAATAGAGATAACCTGAGTTTTCATAAAGATGCCTTTTGAAATATGGCCAGAGAGAGAATGGTTGAATGTCAAATTTTTTTTTTTTTTTTTTACTAAGCCAGCTGGGTATGGGTCCCTGTTTCTACTCAGCCTTTAGGCAAGTTTCTCTTACGGAGTCAAGCCAGGAAGGAATTCCTGGGGTCTAGAGGAGGTATAGGTAACAGCCTGAACTGGAGGATCTGTCTCCTGTTCCCCCTTAGTCTCCTTCTCCTGCATCCCAGGACATAATGTTAGCAAATTTATGGTCTGTGGGATAAACTGGAGCAGCCCAAAGTCCTGGGCCAGGGGGGGCCTCAGGATGGGGAAGGAGGATCCTCTGCCACCCCAGGCCAAACTGCGTACCTTGGGACTCTCTCCCCTGACCTCCCTGTACTAGGGCGACACCGGTTCACTCCTTCTAGGTTTGAACTGGATGGAAGGGGAGTCACCTGATCTGCCTTTATGCCCCCTCCCCGCCCCAGGCTGCAGAAAGGGGAGATGTGTTGTTGGCAGTCCACCAGATTCTGATCCTACAGGGACAACCCAAAGACAACCTCTGAATATTTTTGAGGCCTCTTTGATTTGCCCCTGAACCTTCTTGTGGTGGGGATAGGGGTAGGCAAAGGAGTTACTGTGTAGATAAGTGGTTTTAAACAAAAATTGCAGGCTGGGAGGATATTGTTTTGTTTTTAAGGAAGAATTAGAGTCTCTGAAAGCCAAGTCCTCAGCTCGGACCGGTGCATTTCCATCTGTCTTCCCCAAATTTACTGGCCTATGGACCAAATCCCCCCCACCCCCCAGGTGGAGGGGTCATTCCTGAACCTCTGGGGCCTCCAAAGTTTGGGTAGAAATGGGGGCTATTTCTGACACTGGGGGACAGAATAAAGTAGATGGAGTATGCAGTAGGGTTGAGACACAGGCCCGCCAAATTCAGCCATTTATCGGGGAGACTGTAAGGAAGGGGGCTCTCTGGCCTGCTCTCTGGGACACAGACCCCCAAGGCCACATTTCCACTTCTCCGGGTGCCAGCCTCCTTCCCAGGCCACACAGGCGACCCCCCCCCCACAGGATCCTACCCTCTTCCTCTTTGCTGGGAACCAGAGCTGACGGAAAACAGAGGAATGACAGAATATTAAAGCGGAGGCCGGGCAGGCTGAGTCCTCTCCAAATGGGACCTTTGTGAGATGGGGGTTACGCTGCAGTGAAGGGAACGTTCTGGCAAAAAGTGAGCCGGAGAGGATGAACGGAACCAAAATTCTGCTCTGTCATTTTTCGCCCAAGGAATGACCTGCACAAAATTCAGGATGACCTAGCGAACTGCGCGACTGTATTATGGTAACTGGCTGGAGAGGGGTGAACCGAAGGTCACGGCGTCTAAAAATTATTAAAATGTTCGAGAGCCTCTGACGCGCCTAGCTGTTTAACAAAGACTGCCAAAGTATGAGATTAATACGAAAACTTGCGCTTCAAAAACACACCAAAAAAAAAAAAAGTCTTGTTCCGGCCTCCACAGGGGCCTAGAGCTCTTCTGCCGGCGGCCGCGGTTGGGTTTTCTGGACACACAAGAGTGGACAAGAGCGAACTCGGCCGTGGCCGCGCCGATCG
>NW_006298628.1:2776549-2780119 GCF_000327345.1 Myotis davidii
GGACCGGCTGGGGCTTGCCTCCTTGGCCCTTTGGTTTCCTGCCCTCGCTCTGCCTGTCCCTCCCACCCTGCCGACAAAAGGTAGATGATTTCTCGCTGGCTGGGCACGATCAGGACGGCGGAGGGCCGCCGAGCAGCGAAAGGTCACGCTAGCAACCTGTGGCTGCGGGAGAAGGCGGCCGCCGGCCGCTGGAGTTCAGGGGAGGTGGCTCGAACGCGCGCGGAGCTCTGTCCGTTTCCTATTTTTATTATTATGCGCATTGATGTTAGGCTTCTTCTGGGAATGGAGGACAGAGGCAGACTCCCGTTCTGGTGAAACCCATCAGGGGAATGGCTGATAAACCTTATCTTCTACCCATCGCGGCTGGACTGGGCTGGGGTGGGGGGTGGGACACCGTGGGATGGGTGGCATGGGCGGGTGGCATGGGCAGGTGGCGGCTCCCAGGGCGTGGAGGAGAACATTTCTGTGCTGTATACCGAGGATCAGCCATACACAGCCCCTGGGTGGTCCAGCCTCCCTTCCCTCTCTCCTGGGGTGTTCTGGGCACCTGGGCCACATCCCCTGGGAAGTGTAGAGCAGCAGAGGTGCCCGTGACCAGCTCAGAGGCCCTCCCATAATTTTGAAAAGCCCTGAGCTGGACGCGTTTCAGAGAGCTAGAGAGTTGAGGAGGAGGTATGGGTGGGGGAAGGGCCCAAACAGTTGGAGTGGGTTGTGCAGCTCCTAAGTGGCCTTTGACAAGACTTGGAAAGGTCCTTGCTTGATGCCGGGGCCTGGTGGAGGTCCTACGTAGACTTCAGTGTCCCTGGGTGCCCAGATGGGGGTCTGAGATAAGATAGCTACAGTAGAATTGTGTGTGTGTGTGTGTGTGTGTGTGTGTGTGTGTGTGGTTTTTCAAATATATGTGAGTCCCGCCTGGCTGGGAGGGTGTTGGCGGTAGAGATCAGGCCTGGAGGCCCACAGGAGCACTCTAGATTTGGGATAGAAAACAGGGTCTCTGGACCTAGTTGCAGGCAAATGGGAGTGCTCCTCTGAGCCACCTGCAAGGGTCCCAGGACTGGGATGGGCAGAGACTTCTGGAGTGTGGGGGGCTAGAGGGTCTTTTGTGTGTGTGTGTTACTGCAGTATTTGTGAACGAAATTGATATTATTCTGACTTCTTCACTAGGGATACAAAAATTGTTCGGACCTAGGGAGATGGGTAGGGAGCCTGGGCGGGGAGGAAGTTGCTTCTGTGCACGCTTGGCCTTACAATGGGAAGGCTGTCAGCTTTCGCAGTCTCGAATTCAGTTCCCTGCAGCCCAGTCCCCTGTCTCCCAGTTTAGTACATGTACTGGTTGCTGGAAACCCCAAGTCCCCCAGGTCTCCCAGATCCCCTTTTGGGTCCCACGGTCAGCAACCCTAGCAGGTGGCAGAGTGAGCAAGTTGAGGGAGAGAGAGAGAGAGAGAGAGAGAGAGACCGCCTGCCTGGGGCTAGGGAGGTGGGAAACGGGGTCCTCCTCACACTTCAGGGATGATCCTCCATTTCTGGCCCCAGGAGGTCTGGGAGGTTGGGAGGGACCGGAATATCATCTGGCTGCATTTTTATGGTTCTTCATTGCCCTTCATTCGGAAATGAAACGCCTTTGATCTTTTTCTCAGGTTGTAAACGGAATTGCCCGTCATTAAATATCCAGGGCCCCATCTGCTTGGTCTCCCAGCATTTTTCCTTTACAGCTGTTTCTCCCTCATTTTACCATTGAAATTTTCCAAAAGGACTTTATGACACCCGCTTCACACCCAGCCGCCTTCCCCCCCCTCCCTTTGCTAAGAGGCGCCTTGAAAAATATATAGATATTCGTTTGATCGCAAACGAAAGGCTGCAAGGGTCACTGGAGGAGCCCATTGGGGTTTTGTTTTTCTTTTTTTAAAAAAAAGTCCTGGGGGGATGGGAGGGGCGGGAGGGCACCCAGAAGGGCCCGATTCTGACTCGCCGCAGCCTCAGGATGACCCTTCCTCCTTTTGTGTTTAGCTAATGTTTACATCTCATAATTCATGCCCCACCGCGGAGCGTTGCGCAGCGCTGCGAGGTTTGCGTCTCTTTGCCAGACTCGCCGCTTCCAGTTCTCCCTAAAAGAAGAGGAAGAGAACTGAAAACCTTGTCATCCCAAGGATGGATCCGCAGTATCTTTTCCTGTTCCCAGAACTCAAAATCAGAACAGAACGAAATAAATTCAAAGCGTTCAAACCACACCCCAAACGAAGAACACCCGGGAAGTAGGAGAACTGGAAAATTTCTGGGCCAAGAAGATCTCTCTGTCTTCTGTATATACCCTGTAGATCCGAATTTGTGTAAGGAATTTTGTGGTCACAAATTCGTATCTAGGGGAATATGTAGTTGACATAAACACTCCGCTCATTTTTCTCCCCCCTGAAGACATTTTTTTTTTTTTTACTAAATGAGGACCATGCGGTGACTGGCCATGCGAAGACTCCTTCCTTCTTTCTTCTTCCTTCTTTTCCTCCGGAAACTGGTTAGAGAAATCATCTACTTGAAATCTGCCCATGTCTGTCCCTGGGAGTCTTGGTCCCTTTTCACCTCTCTCGATAGGTTTCATGCTGGTGGTGCTTTAAATGTTATCCTCTCCCTCCAGCCCACCTAGTCTCTCTTCTGGGTTCAGGGAGGTTTGACTGAAAATCTGGGGGAGATGACTGTTGTCCTCAGTGTGCGAAGGCAAAGGAAATGCGCTTTTCAAACGGATGTTGATGTCGCCTTTCTGTTTGGGTTCTGGACGAGATGCCCTGGAAATACCTGATTACCAAGGGGCGTTATTGTGTGTGTGTGTGACCTCCAGGCACCTACCCCAGCATCACAGGGATGTGCGGTCTGTGTGCACTGAGGAGGCTGTGGATTAGTGGCAATTACCACGCCTTCACCCCCGCGGTTAGTATTGCTCCGATGGTTCTGGAATTAGCAAATTGCTATTCAATGCGCTCTCAAAAGTTGCAGGGTTTTTTGAATCCACTGCTCACGTTCATTGTGGGAAACCAAGTTGTTTCTCCCGTGTCCGGGAAGGCGCGGAGTGGGCAGGAGAGGGGAACAGACAGACGGACTGACAAAGCCAAACTAATAGCGCAGCTAAATGCGATTTGGAAGGCGAGGTCTCCCCGAATTAGTGCATGAATTTTCTATCGATCCGCCCGCGGTTCCATTCATCTCTGACAAGCCCCTCCGTGCACCCGCCCGCCGGCTCCCCACGCCTCCTCTCTCCTTCCCTCCCCCTCCCCGTGCGGCTGCCGGAGAAAAGCTCCACGCTCAGTGCCTCTCGCCCCCGAGTGGGCGCCCCTCTCCGGGCAGAGACCCCCGTCCTCCTCTCACTTCACTCCCCACGCCGCGACGCAGGGCGCACAGCGGGCTCCCTTCCCGCGGGAGGAAGGGAAGGGGCCCACGGCGGCAGAGAATGCGGGCGGAGGTGAGGCAGGACAGGAGGGGCTACACGGGGAGCCCCAACTTCCGAGGGCGTCTAGGGATTGCGCTCTGCCCAGGGCCCCACCAGGCCCTCGGTTGGCAGCCCGCTCGCGCTCTCCCCGGGTC
>NW_006298628.1:2780150-2780537 GCF_000327345.1 Myotis davidii
GGGAGGGGGCAGAAGAAGGGGAAATAAACCCCTTTGGCTGGAGTAGGGTCCGGGTGAGCAGATTTCCTTATCCGGGGATCGCAGGCGGGGCGGCCATTGGCTCCCAGGATCACGTGGGGCCCTAACTTTGTTCACTTGACAGTAAGTAGGAGGGCTTTCGGAAACAGGAAAACGAGTCAGGGGTCGGAATAAATTTTAGTATATTTTGTGGGCAATTCCCAGAAATTAATGGCTATGAGTTCTTTTTTGATCAACTCAAACTATGTCGACCCCAAGTTCCCTCCGTGCGAGGAATACTCACAGGGTGATTACCTCCCCAGCGACCCCTCGCCGGGGTACTACGCCGGCGGCCAGAGGCGAGAGAGCGGCTTCCAGCCGGAGGCGGGC
>NW_006298628.1:2780783-2781276 GCF_000327345.1 Myotis davidii
CTATAAACTCGCCACGGCCGAGATTTACGGTCGCCTGTTTTCAGAGCCACATAATTACACCGCCCATAAATTTTTATGGCCTGGTGGGCCCCGCGCCTTTGAAGTCGGCTCCCCATTCTCTGTGGCCATTCTCACCAGCGACTTTCTCGCCGGGGACGCGGAGTCTCAGTGAAGCTGGAAGTCGGGGAGGGGGCGGGCGGTGGGCGAGGAGGAGGAGGAGGAGGAAATCTGTATTTAAGCGGAGCGTGGAGTCAACTCCCACGACTGATTTTTTTCCCTTGCTTTTTTCCCCTGGCCTGGCTCCTGGGCGCCAGAAGTGGGCAAAAGTTTTTCGTTGGGGGCAGGCACTGCTTGGAATCCGAGCAGAGAGGGTGGGAACTGACAGCAGAAAGGTTGAGGGAAGCCCCCTCCCCTTTCACCCCTCATTCTCCCACCCCGGGCCTCGGGCCAAGGCGGGAGAGGAACGAGGAAAACCTGGTGAAGATTTCCTCAC
>NW_006298628.1:2781682-2784045 GCF_000327345.1 Myotis davidii
TCTATCTATTTTCACGAATAAACGCAGAGAAGGGGTCGGGGAAGCTTTATTTATAGAAACCACAATGGGGAGCCGGTGGAGGCCCCCCCAGAAGCAAAGCTCAAGTCTCTTGCTTTCTTAAAAAAAAATAAGAGAAGAAGAAGAAAGAAAGAAAAGACAGAAAGAGAAATAGGAGGAGGCTGCACGCCTCGTTTTCAGCTGTGGCGAAGATGGATCCACGTTTCATCTTTAATCACGCCAGGCCCGGGCCCATCTGTCTTGTTTACTCTGCCGCGGAGAGGACGGGCCTCGGCGGCCACCATTACCTCGACACTCGGCTAACAAATGAGGCCGCCCGCCGCCCGGCCTCTGCTGCTGCCGCTGCCGAACACGGCCCCGGATTTTCTTTCTTTGTCCCCCAGGCCTGACACCCCGCGAAAGCGCCCTCTGATTGCCAGAGAGCGCGGTGTGTTGGCCACGGTAACACACACACACATAACACCTCCTCCCGGTGGCCCATCCAGGCCCCTTCGCGGGGGACACTGACTGCACCCCGTTCCACGGCGGGGCTGGGAAGGGGAGGCAGCAGAAAGGGGGCAAGTGGAGGCTTGGGCGGCCTTGGCAACCGCAGGGAAATTGAGTCCCAGGAGAAAGAAAGAAAAGAAAGAGACACGCAGACCCGGGAGGGCCTGCCTTGGGCAGGTCAAGCTGTCCCTGCAGGGTGAGGGCGGCGGAGGTCTGGGCACACCCCCCTCGCCCATCTCCAGTTGTGCAGAGGTCACCTGCCCTCCTAGACTGAAACTGAATGTGAAACTAGGAAATAAAATGTTGCGCCCCTCCCGGGTCTGGGAGATGATGTGCCAGAGACCTCGCCCATAGTTGCTCATTGTTGCATTGATGATGATTATTAATTAATTATTATTATTATTTTATGTTATGTGTGTCCTTTCTCCTCTTCTCTTCCTGACATTCCAAACTAGGCCCCCTTCCTAGTTCCGGGGCTGCCTGAGTCTAGAACCCTTCGTTGGCGTGAAAATGTGTGTCCTGTACCGAGTGACAATAGAAATAAATGTTTGGTTTCTTGTGACCAGCACAGCGTGTTTTTGTGTAAGCCTTGATCTAAAGATACGGACAAATGCCCCCTATCCTCCATCGGAAGCACCTCAGTCCATTTGGATTCGCATTGTATGTGGCTGAGGATTTTTTTTCCCCCCAAAAGGGTCCGATGGGAATTTCTATCTTCAAGGACTCCAAACTCTGGTAGTAGCTGGTTTGTTTTTTTGGGAGGGTGGGTGTGTTCTTTAAATTGTCCCCCCCCCATCCAGTCCAAAAAAATGGATGGAAAGGACTAGGAGGGCTGACTCCAGTCCCTAATGTGGAGGTGGGGGGAATGTTTCATTGTAGGACACAAGAGGCTTAAGTATGGCAAAGCCTCTCATATCATGATTTATTTGTCATAAGCAAATAAAATGCGGTTAAGCTGTCTCCTTCTAGACAGACGGCTCTTTGCTTATTAAAGTTCCGAGAGAGGATTCCGCGAGGCCGGCCCCCTTTCTCCTGCATAAGAAGGTATCGTTTTCCTCCGAGGTGTTTAAGGCTTTAATGAGTCTAATTTTTTGCACAGATGTTTCTGGGTGTTTGCAGGTTTTCAGAGTATTTTTATATTACAAAGGAGCTAGCCGGTGCCATAGCTCAAACTCTGACAAGCAAATAGATAATCAAGAAGACAAATGGCCTCTTTTGTGAAGCCCTGCTCCTGTATTAATTTTCATTTTCTTTCTCATAGAAAGTATCGAAAGTACGACTGGGGACCAAATCGCTTTCTGTCTCGGAGGTCCCAGTCACCCCTAGAATGGAGTGGGGGAAGGGAATGCAGGTGACCCTCAGAAGTTCTGTTAAGCGTGGGCCGCTTTTGTGCAGTACCCACGAGAAGTTTGAAGGTCTGGGGGCTCCAGCCTGAACTCTCTGGTCCCGTGGTGGCCCCGGGTATAGACCCTGCCTCCAGAGAGCCCAGGGCTGGGGAGAGCATATGAATGAAAAGTAGTTGGTTGTTTTAGACCCCTCACCCTTTAGAAAATAAAAATAGCCAATTCCACCCACACATTTTATTGTTATTTCTTTATTGTATTATTCCCCTGGTTTGCAGCACCCGGGAGTTTGAAGCTGGGTAGGGCCAAGGGACCGAGGGGGCTGGTGTCCCTAGCACTGAGAAAGGGTTGAACAGCCGGTTTAAATGCTGCGGGGAGACTCGTAAAAAATCGCCCAGACCTGGAGGATGAGAGCGGCCCGCTTTGTTCGGTCCATTTTGGTGTGATGTTTAGCTGCCAGGAGATGCGACTGCCCTTAGCAGAGGGAGAAAATAGTTCTTAAAAAGCATTTGCCCC
>NW_006298628.1:2784115-2793493 GCF_000327345.1 Myotis davidii
GAATGCCTCTATAGAACCAAATCAAAGCTACTCCTTGGAAGGTATGAATAGAATAAAAAAAAGATTTCTATGGAGCTTAAAGTTCACAGCCATTCTGTGTAGACAAGAGCTAAGAAAAATGTGAGAATTATACAGAAAACCATTAATCACTTCTTTTCTTTAAATACGTATCCTCTCTCCTTTGTTATTATTCAACAGCAAATCTCCGCAGACCGGCTGTTGGGGGGAAAAAGTGTTAGCCGCCTCTCCCAGATCTGCGAGGGGGAAAAATTTTGGAACCGTAAAGTTGAAAACTTTTTTCTCTCAGTTTGGAAGAAGCCCTTCGCCATGAATGGGATTCGAGGAGTTCGGGGCGAGAGGAGGCGAGAGGCGCAAAGGTAACAAAGCCCCCGCCTGGGCTGGCATTTTTTTTAAAAAATCGTTTTATGAGCTTTTTTTTCCTTCTGCCTTTTTTTTTGTTTTTAACAAGGGAAAGAAGAAACCCCTATCTTGGTGGGGTTTTTATGGTGACTCTGGTCAGGTTTGGGGCCTTTTATGATGACTGATGCTTGGGTCAGATGGGAGAGAGGCGTGACACCTGGAGAATGTTTGAACTGCTGGGGCCTGAGTGTGAGGGTCCCCGAAGAGCCCCAGGGAAGGTTGTGTGTGAGGCAGCTCAGGGTGCTGTCCTGGTTTTGGAGGATGCAGGTGGGCCTGTGGCACCCAAGCATCTGTGCCTGTGTATGTGCGTAGCGACGCGCACATGTGGCCGGTCGTTCTGTGACTCTGTCTACACTGAGGGCTTGTGTCCCACGTAGCTGTTTACAGTGAGATGTCATGCTGCCCCTGGAAAAGCGGAATGCATTTCTTGGAGGGAATGCCCCAGGCTTGGAGCAGCGTGGATGTCTTCCCTTTCCCCCTTTTTGTGGCAAGCTTGGGATTCCAGGCAAATATTTCCAATTCTCTGGAGCAGGAAACTGCTCCGCTCACAGGCAAGGTTCCTGCCGCGGGAATCTTCCTCTTTAGCTCTGTCCCCCTCCCTTTTTCCTGGAGGCTCCGTGTTCGGTTTGGTTTCCTTTTGCTCTCTTAGTTTGGGGGCTGTGTCCCTCGCCGCCCCCCACCCCAACCTGGGGCCCTGCTTCTGAGGGTGAGAGAGCCAGTGGGCTCTCCCTCGGACCTGAATGTGCTGGCCCTTTTTCCCTGGGGCTCACTGCGAGTTTGGAGGCAGGAGGTTGGCGGGAGAGAGAGTTCATGGAAAGGCCACGTTTTCTAGGCGATTAGCTCAGTATTAGAACCACAAAATGACCTCGGAAGCCCCTTGACCTCTCTGAGACTGGACATTGTGCTGGCTCCTGCGTCCTGCCCAGGAGGGAAAGTCACACCTCCGCTGGGAGCCAGCGGCCCCTGGGCTGCTGTGGCCCATGTGCAACCCCCTCTCGCCCCCAACCCCTTCTTTGCTATTTTGGAATTTCTGGATTGTTTTTCTGTTACTGCGTATTGGGGAGAAAAGGAATAAAAGTGTTTGCTTGGGTACAGCCAGGGGAGGGAGGAGGGTGCTGGTCTGTCTCCCTGCAGGGCTCCCACCGCTGTCCCCATGTCCAGCTCACCCCTCCTGTCCTGCTTTGCTTGAAGGGAGCTGAGGGGGGGGGGCAGACAAAGGGAAGTGGCAGGAGAGGCCCACAAGGCTTCAGGGGGCTGGGGGGCAGCCTCTGGGTCCGAAGGAGACAGAGGGCTCGCCACTTGAACAGTTCCTTGGGGATTATTGTGTTTCAAAGTCTGATATCCAAATCCACAACCCCTGAACCCATTTTGTTTTTCTGAAGTTCCTTTGTTTGGGAAGCTACTCCTAGAATCACTTTCACCCCCTTCCCCTGATCCCCAGTTTCACCTCAGCTACTCCCAGAGCCGGTGGAATACCTCCCCACCAAAGGGGCAAGGGAGCTGGGAGAAGGGCCAGCGCAGACCCTTCCGACCATTCCAGGGAGAGCTCTGCCATGTTAGCCAAAGTTTCCAGCAACTTTTAATTGTCAGAGATGGGTGGAGGGTTTCTAAAAGCCTTTCCAAATCTGTATGCCACTTGCTGTATCTTAAAAGTCCCCATGAGCAGCCATCCTCTCCCAGGAGATGGGGTGGGGGGGGGCACTCCAGCTGGGAAGAGGAAGTGCTCCTTTGAGGTTGAGACTAGGAGAGACTGAACCTTGCTGGGATGTGCTTGGTGTTGGTTTGCGTGTTGTAAATGGTCTATTGGCACTTAGGGACTTGGTCTTAGGTGAGAAATAACTGGAGTTGGTTGGGATCCTCTTTGTCCCTGGATGGCAAATAATAATAAATGCAGGGGGTGCAGGCCTTCGGAAGGAAAGGGAGTGAGCAGAAAGGGGAGCTGGGCTGCTCCTGGGCTGGAAAAAGCTGGGGCTTCAGGGAGATGCACCCATGATAAGGGCAGACAACCAATTGTGGGAGTTCTATAGGCCCAGGGACTTTACAAGATTCTCTCTGGCAATGCGAGAATTAGGGGCTCACCAATGGGAAGGAGGAGGAAAACAATGGGAAGGGAGGGTTAGGGTCCACTCAAGGATTTCATCCTACAGGTTGGAACGTGGAGATCTCACTTTCCCCCATTCCCAGACCCCAACCCCTGAGCGCTGCCTAGGGCTCCCCGGCCCCTTGGGCTCACCGTCTACACTTCTGGTGGCTGCCTCTAGTCCTCCTCATCTTTGATCTCTCTTCCCTCCAGGTCCCTGGTCCTCCCCATCTTTCTCTCACTTCCACCGCCTGGACAAACTGGGGGCAGCCCCAGGCCCCGTGGTGGGTCTCCCTGGGAAGCGGCCAGGGAATGGGGTCTGGTTAGAAAGCGAAGTGGGGAAGTTTCCCAGCGTGAGTTGAGCGCTGACGGATTTGTGATCAGCCATAAAACCGGCGCGTTCAGATTCGTAAATCAATCTCGCCTTTCTCCCAGTATAAACGTTCGCTTTATCGGCAGCAAGAAAGCGCTGGGCGCTCGGCTCGCTCTCGGCGCTTGTTTATTTGAACACGGACATTCCCAGGATCCGAAGAGTGTGGGCATTTTAACAGAACCTGCCCCGCATGCCTTCCTGTCAGTTTGCTGCTCTTGTCCTGAAAAAGAATGTCTCCGTCTCCGAGATCGCCGCCCTCCCCTGCCCCAGCATGTTATACCTTCTCTCTTGCTTGCTCATATTTTCCTTTTAGACTTTAGGGGAGAGCTTTCTTGGGGGGACCACTTTAATGGATTTGTGGTCAGGACCTTGCAGAGAGTTGCACGGGCTCGGGACCCACGTCCCAAGCAGGCTGAATTCAATACCAGTCTGTGTTTTGTATGGAGACAATCAAAGCCGACCACCCCCCTACAGAGTCTGAGCCTGGCCGGGGCCCGCTGGCGCCCCACCAGTGCACCGGGAGCCAGATTCTGAGGAGGCCAGGCCGGCCGGTGCCTTCTGCAGGGGCCTCGGTGCCGCCACAGCTGGACCCTACCGACACCCACTCGGGGTGCATGTTGCTTTGGGGGGTTATTAAACCATCTAGGCTCTCGGCCTTCTCCCCATTGAGTTGCTTTTGGTTCAGAACCCTCCAAACAAATCACAGGGGGAAGCCCCCAGCCTCCCTACCCGAAAGCGCGTTTGTTCTTCCCCTGTCCGCCTGCCCTCGGCGGTGGTGGTGGCCTGGCTGCCCCCTGAGCTGCAGGAGATAAGGCTGGGAATGTGCAGCGAGGGGCTTCTTCAGGAATGTCTTTTCCACTCCCCTTTGCGCCCTCACCTCAGCCCCTAGCCAAGGACTCTGACTCTGGTTGTAGCTGGTCTGCCCATTCTGGGGCTGAGCTGTGTGGGAAGGTTTGGGGATGTTTTATTTTATTTACCTCTGAGATGAAGCTTTCTCTCTCTAGGCCCAGGGAATGGCTCTCTCCTATCATCCTGGGTGTTGAACCCTTTAATATGCACCCCCCACCCCCCATCTTTTTCCTATTGACCAGACTCCATTGTCTGCGGATTGGAAGCTCAGGGTACTAACACCTGGGAAATAGGGACCCGGGGCTGCCAGGCCGACTTTGACTTCAAAGCCTCTTTCTTCCTTTCCCCTCCCCACCCCCCTTCAGTTAGAATCTCCAGCTGTCTTCCGTGGAGCTGGGGGTAAGGGGACGGAGACAGGGTGTGACAGAGGTAGAGAGAGGCGGACAGTCCACTTCTTTTGTTAGAAACTTTAGTCCGGCCTTTGTCTCTGGACGTGCTCTCAGTCCGTCGGTAGGATTCGGTTCCCTAGAATAGTCACACCACAAACGAAAAAAGTCCCCGCTTGCGGTTCTTCTCAACTTTGGAAGTCCCAGCGTCACCTGTCCACCCAGTCCCTTCTCTGCCTCTTCAAAAGGTACCACAAGAGATCAAAAAGAGAATGAAAGCCACAAGCCCCCTTCTTTATACGTATATAATGTGGACTTCAGAAGGGTATCTTTCAGAGATGGTCCCTTTAGAAATTTTGTTGATTATTTAGGAAGGGGGGGGGTGGGTCCCACTAAAATCCGTGTCCTAAGAGTGAGGGAGAGAAGGGAGTTGGGGGGAATCTTAACCTTAAAGGGTGCAGGGAGAAGAATTGGAAGCTGAGAAATCCAGGGGCTTGGAGAAGGGCTCTCGCCCACCCCACCCCCACCCCAGACGCCCCTGCAGACTATTTCTGCACCTCTACGAAGTAAGCAGAAGCAAGAGGAGAAGAGAGAGAGGAGAGGTGGGCTGTAGGTAAGTGTGTCGGGGTGGAGGTGGTTAGGGAGCTGTAGCTACAGCAGGCATAGATGTGAATCTGGAAGAGAGGAGAACTCGATACTATTCCATTGGTGGGTTGGGGGGGGACCTATTTTGCAGGAAAGAGAGAGATCCTGAAGGGGAAGGTCATAGTGGTCCTTTGAGCTTGAAATCGAAAGACCCCCTTCCCCCCCTGGTCACGTGATTCATTAAATAATTAATGCCGAGGTTGCAGAATAGATATGTATTCGTCAGGAAAATCGCAGGCTTGGTCTCCCTGTTTCTGACGTGCAATTCAACTGTCCTTTGAAAAACAAGCCTGTACCCTGAGAAAAAAGGGGGGGGGGAGAGAGAGAGAGAAAGAGAGAGAGAGAGAGAGAAAGAGAGGGAGGCAGCAATAAAACAGCCCCGCAGCCGGAGCCACACCACGGGCTGGGGTATTGTAAGTAGAAGGGATTTCTCACTACCTACCCTGTCTTATATGTCCATGTAAATTTATTGTTTGTTATTAATGTTATTGTCGTAAACTGTGACAAATAGCCATCTTCATTTCCTGCCATTTCTCGTCACACGGTGCTCTGTGTGTTTATATCCATTGAGGCATTGCATAGAGATTTTAGGAATATTCCTCTCCTCTCTCTCTCTCTCCTCCAACCCTTTTCTTGATTTATAGCAATATGGGTGTCAGCTTCTCGGGGCCGGCATGCCAGCCATTGTGTGTGTGTGTGTGTGTGTGTGTGTGTGTGCGCTTGCGTCTGCGTGTGTTTGTGAGCGAGTTGTGTTGTTTATGGCCATGTCTTCGATAAATCATTTCTCACGGAAAATGATGTGGAAGCTGGGCTATTTCTGCGGCCGGGAGAGAGTCGCTCTCGGAGGCACTTCCTCCCTCTCTGCTCTGCTCCCCGGAGTTGGTTATTTCAGATGATTTACAGTAATATATCAGCAGTTAATATGAAAGCTCTATAGCTGGAGGTCTTAAATTACAGCATCCGTGATTATCAATTAAGGCGAGATTTGTATAAATTTGGTAAACCAGAAATGCCTCATTGGCATATAAACCCAGTCAAAGACCATGACCTAATATAAAAATTCTATTTGTGAGCCCGATAGAGCCAACATTCCTGCAGCAGCAGACAGAGCTTCATTTTCCAGCAGTTCCCCACCAGAGGTTGGCTGCTCCAATTCCAGCCACTGGGAAAAAACCCAACTCTGAAGGCAGAAGGAGCCTGGGGGAAAGAGAGGTGGAGGCAGAGGAAGGAATGACTGGCGATGAAGGCAAAGATTCTTGTTGTCGATGGGGACCAAATCCAAGTCCCGTGCAATTGGGGGTGGGGGGCTGGAGAGATTCAGCTATAGCATTAAAGCTTAACCTATAGGACTGATGTGTATGACAGGGTATTTAGGGTGGGGAATGAGCTGCCCAAATTGGGCAAAACAATGGAGGCAGAGGGTGAAGGGCAGGGAGAAAAGCTGAAAGCCCTGGCTCCCCACCCTCCTGGCTAACAAAACAAGGAAATGAATTCACACCCCAGTAGCCTTCCTTCGACCTCCTGAAACAAAGAAAGTTTCCTCAGCAGCCAGGGACTGTGTGTGTGTGTGTGGGGGGGGGGGGGGGGGGCTGAAGCAGGGAGAAGTTCTCCAAGTTTTTCTAGAGAAGAAATGTACCAGGAAATCAGGTGGTCCCAGAAGTTGAAGCGTGTTCCTCTCCCTAAGCCCCGTTTCAAAGAGGAAGCAAACAGGGTAGAGATTGGGTGGGGGGAGAGCTGGTAACTTTGCCCTAGGGTTTCATAGGGGGGGTCTCAGTCCCTCCCCATCAGGGAAGACTCTGCTGGCCAAGAGAAAACTAGTGGTGTCTTCTGGAGACATGCTATGCTGTACCCCAAAGTGGTGATAGATGAGGGGCAGAGGGTACAGCCTTTGCCAAGACTGGCCAAGGCTACTGGCTTTTTCTTCTCTGGCTGGAGCTGGGCCAAACGGACTTTATAGCTACTATTATCTGTGATCTTTAACTCTGCCTGCTCCTGTAAACCTTTGAGTAGGGAAATTAGAGCGACTCTGCACCCAGGTGTTAATTATTTATGGCATAAGCCTCTCGAGTGGCCGCTTAGGCCCCAGTGGGGCATCTAGGAGCTCGCTCCCACGCTCTACTCCAAGTGGGCGCTGAGCCCCCCTGTCCTTGTTAACAGGCAGATTTGTGGGAGGGTGGTGGGTGAAGGCTCCCAATTTGGGAGTCTGGGTTGACAAGGGTTAAGGGAGAAAGAGAAGGAGAGGAACAAGACCCTAGGCTAGCATGGGTGGGGGCATTACCTGGCCTGGATAAAAGGAAGGTGGAGTCTGGATTCAAGGGCTGGAGGGTGGAAGGGTTGGGGGGCAGCAGCAAAGAGCTCGGAGGGGTAGGGGGCTCCAAGCCTTTCAGGCCCGCCATCCTTCAGTGTTGGAGAATCCCCAGTGTGGGAGGTGACAAGGTGGGTGTAAATGTGAGTTCACCCCGGAAACTGGTGCTCCAGAATGTAGGTCAAAGTCTTAGAATCCTTGAGAGAGCGAGGCAGGATTACCTCTTCCTTGGAGAAGAAGAGGGACATGAAGGAGAAGGGAGAGAGTGGAGTTTTGTTTACTAGCTCCTGAGTTTAGTCTGTTTTGGAGGCTGGGGAACAAAAGCGTGGGGGCTGAAGGATTTGCTCTTTGGGACAGGCCATAGGTCCTGGGAGGAGGTGGGGGCCAGGGCCACAGGCTCCTACCCCTGTGTTGCCAACTCCACCCCCTCTCTTGCCCCCTCTGCTGCCTTTGCTTGTGCTTATGACATGGAGGTCTGCGCCCCCCCTTTTCCTCTCCATTCTTTCAGCCCCTTCAGGTCTTTGTCTCTTCTGGCCCCGGGGATACCCCCTCTTCCCTTTCCCCAACTCTCAGGCAGACGCTGCATCAGGAGACAAAAGCAGGGAGACCATCCCTTTCCACCAGCATCTTTTAGTCCCTGGCCCCTGGTTAAATCTCCATCTGTGAGTCCTGATGCCCTCCATCCAGGCTCATAGGCCTACCCCCCAAATCACCAAGTTTGAAAAGACTTTGTTGTGGTTTTTTTTTTTTAAAGAAAAGATACATTTGGTTCATTTAACCATGAAGCACTCTGCCTCTTGCCAGGTCTATGCACACACACTCTCCGTTTGCTTTTGTGCTTGCTGTTGGGAAGGGGGGTTTTAGGAAAGCGACTGATTCTGTTTTCTCCCCAGACTCTGCTGGTGTCCACTTTCTCTGTATAATTATCATGCTTTCCCCCTGCCTTTGAGAAGCTGGGCTGCCACTGCTTTCATGACCAGAGGAGTTGGATCAAAGATGAGGAGAGAGGATGAAGGAAACAGAGAGGGCCCCAGAGAGAGAAGGGGCAGGAGGATCCCTTTCTGAGGCGGGAAGTGAAGGCAGCCGGCAAGGAGAGGATGGGAGGGAGACAAAGGCCAGTCTGAGAGGCAGGAGGCTGTCCTGGAAGAAGAACCCCACAACCTGGATGGAGAGAGGGGTGGGGGAGGGAGAGGCACACAGTCTCCTCTGAGCTAAGTGAGAAGAAGGGAAGTGAAAAGGAAACCACTTCCCTTGCCCCCTTCTCTGTAGAAGAGACTGTCTCCATACAAAAGGGTAGGCTTTCCCTGTAGAGGAGCGGCCCTGAGGCCAAGGGCTCCACACTGCCCCAGGGAGAGGGGCGGCCTGATAAGGCAGCTCAGCCCAGAAGTGGTTTCTGGAGATGCTTCCACGTCCTTCCCAGGGCTCAGTGCAAATTTACTTAAGAGACAGAGAGGCAGAGTATGAGAAGACAAAGGGGCTGTGAGGGAGGGACAGAGGCAACAGAGACGGTTAGAAAATGGGGGTGGAGGGCAGGGAGAGACAGGGAGAGCGCAGCAGTGAGCCCAAACCCCTCACACCCCTGGCGGGGCAGGCACCCGGGGGAGAGGGCTGTGGGACTGGAAGCTTTTCTAGACGCCCTGCCTTCTTCACAGACAGCTGCCCAAGCGGAGACCGTCCCAGGAGCAACTGCCTATAGAGTAGGCCCTCTGGGTGCTACCTCTGGTGGGAGGCCGCTGGGCAGCCATGAAGTTTCAGGAAATGGCCAAGATGCCGTGGGCACTACAGTCTCCTCTTCTACCACCATCATGAGTCACCTAATGGTTGGACTGGCCCCCAAATAGAATTCCCCACGAGGAACTCTCTCGCTCCTGGACCCTGGGATCTTCTTGGGCTTCTCTTTCCCCTCAGGGGTACGGTCTGGGTCTGGGTCTCTTCCTTTCCTCTTTGGGGAAGGGGAGAGGTTGATCTTCCAGCCTCTGAACTTTCCCTTTCACCTCCCATCTGCATCCCTTCGCAGGAATCTCAGCCTGAACGAACGGATGCTACCTTCACTGACCTCTTCCCCATCCCCACCCCCCCATCTTTCAGGAAAGAAAAGGGAAAAGGGAAAGGAAGTTCCTACCCGCCTAAGCAGCCTTTAAAGACTCCGGGGGAACTGGGAAATGCAAACCTTTTCGCCTCTCCAGTCCCTCTCCCCCCCTCGCCGCTGCTCTGCTCCCTCCATGGAGCACCCCCAGCGCCGTCCAGTCCTGCCCAGAGCTCTCTCCCTTCCCCTCCCTTCTCCGCCGGCCGGACATATGGAACCCATTTCCCTGCTGAC
>NW_006298628.1:2794129-2794595 GCF_000327345.1 Myotis davidii
GGCATCCGCTGGGGAGGGGCCCCCGCGCCCGGCCGGCTCCGGCCCGCGCAGCCCAGCGGCCACCACGGCCCAGCCTTTGGCACCTTGCGGGCTGTTTGAAGCGGCGACTACAAGGGGCTGCGCCGAGGCCGGGTGTTACACTGAGAAGGTAGGAGAGGGGTGATTTATGGCTGCAGCCAAGCCGTGTTTACTCCCTGCCTGCCTTGGAAACCAAAAACCAAACAGAGCGGAGGCCGGAGCAGCCCCTCTCCTGGGGCGGGAGGCAACACCAGGTGGATGCCCCGGGATTTATTTTCTCAGATGTGGGGAGATGGTGGGAACTCCCTTTGAGGCACGGAGTGGGGTGGGTCTGTGTGAGGTGTGAGGAGGGTGTGCGCGCACGCACACGTGTAGGTGTGTTCGTGGGTATGTCAGTTCTTGGGCTGGGGTTTGTTGGGCGCAGCATGGCTGTGTGAGGGGGCACCCA
>NW_006298628.1:2794643-2795508 GCF_000327345.1 Myotis davidii
GGCCGGTGTTCTCTGGTCCTGATCCTCTGGGACGGGGCAGCTCTGGACACACTTTGCTGCTCGGTTCCCTCGCCATGGGGCACTGTTTGGCTCTGCCTGGGCGTTCTTTCCTCCCACGGCCACATGCAGCGGAGTCCACTTGGCCTGGCCCCTGGCCCCTCCGTGTCATCTGCCCACGCGCCACCTGATATTCACTTTGAACCTTTAGCTTTGCTGTGGGAGACTAAGGAACTAGCGAGCATAGCTGTGTGAGAAGGGGAGGGAGGGGGAGGGAGGGAGGCGGAAAAGGCCTGGGGTAGTAGGGGAATCAGTGGTTGGAAGCTGGACCTTGCAGGTTCCACCATTACTGCTCAGATTCCCCTGAAGTTGCTGCTTGGGGGAGGAGGGAGGGGAGCAAGGGAGCACAAAGGGGAACAGAGCAGGATGGTGGGGGTGGGGAGAAATATATTTTTGACCCCCAGATCGTTATTTCCGCAGGCCAACTGGTGGCTCTTGCATTTCTGTCCAGACGCCCCAGCTTTGCCTGGAAATTGTTTTGCATTAAATTTTCTCAGCCTCAGAATTATCTTTCCTCGCCTCCAGCTAAACTTGCATTTTTCCACCAGACACTTGGGTCCTGCACCAATGAAATCTGAGAGGAAGCGGCTGGGCCCTAAGTGGCCGTAATTTAATTGATTTTATCATAAATCATCAACTTGATGAAGAACCCAAGGTTTCAGTGAAGTAAATTGATATTAATGGGAGTTTCTTGAAATGCAAACTCGCTGTATTGCTGGATTGTTGGGGCATCTTGAGCTGGGGAGGTGGATTACTCGTATCCCAAGAGCAGGGAGCCTGGGACCTGGAGCCCAGCACAGCTAGGGGG
>NW_006298628.1:2795626-2802556 GCF_000327345.1 Myotis davidii
AGGAGGGAGCAGCGTCTGACTCCGTGAATCCTGCTGGCCATCTTGAGAATGCTGGTCTCCAACTGGGGGGAGGCAGTTGGGAAGCTGGGCTGGTAGGTATGTGGGCAGAGTTGGGGGTCGGGTGAGAAGGCCAGGCTGGTACAATGGGTGCATTGAATTTGGGTTAAAAATTGCCAGGTCGAAGCCTTCCTCCTCTAATTATACAAATTAATTATTTACTGCTAAGGTTCCTGTGTTCAAAATCAGCACTTTTGAGTTGGTGGCGAAGGTGGAGAACAGTCCCCCACATAAACACACACACAGCACAAGCGGGAAAGCAGTAGAAGCCAGTGCGTGAGCCTCTGTGGGGCAAGAAGGACCGAGATGGAGGTGGTGTTTGGTAGGAGAGGTGTAAGCTTTTAAATCCCCAAAGGAAATACTCTTCCTTATTGTCTGAACTTAGTGTCACTTTTACATTAGCACCCAGGGCAGCACAAACTCTCAGTCCAAAAAAGGACCTCAGCCCCCCCCCCGCCCTCCCCCCTCACATATGCTCTGGCTTTACAGAAGGGGATACTGAGGCCCAAGGAGTTCTCTGACTCAGCTCCTACAGCCAATCTGGAACACCTGGAATTTAAGCCTCCTGACTCCCAGGCCCATCCCCAGGATGACTTAAGACAAATCATTTCCCTGGTCTCCGTTTCTGGATGTAACAATGACAGGAGTGGACAGGATGGTCCCTGCGTTTCCCCAGTTCTGACCCGGATGTAACTCTCTAGGGCTTGGAATCATCTCCCTGGCATACAGAGGTCACTGCATGCTTATTTGCAATATACAGGGGGGTTGGACCCACCCAGAGCAGTGGGTGGTGACTCAGACTGGCTCTAGGAAATCTACTGGCATCTGGACCATTCCTCCTCCTGAAGATTGGAGGAGAAGCTCAGGCCTCTGAGAGCAATGGAGACAGAAGGCCGTGGAGAGGGGCTTGCTAGCTGGATTGGGCTGGAATTGGCATCTGGGCGCTAAGGAAGCAGGGCTCAACCTCACAGAGCAAGGCGCTCTTCCCCTAGGTGCCCAGCTGAGCCTGGAGTTAGTTGTTCAGAATGCAGTTCTTAAAGTCCCTTCTACCCCAGCCAGGGACGGAGCTGTGGTTTTAGAACTTGGATTCTATGATGGCAGGCTACCCCCCTCCCCCCACCTCCAGCTTCACCCTGACCCCTTGGTCTTTGGACCCTCTTTTTCTAGGAGAGGGCACTGTACCACTACACCAGCTCTTCTACCAGGGCAGCCAGGATAGGCCTGCAAGGCGGATGACCCCCACCACCACCACCAATTCTTGCTCTCATTTTCCATCTCTTTCCCCAAACTGAGAGAAAATAAAATTCAAGAGGGGTGGGAGTTTCTCAGAAGTTTAATGGTTATGAGAAGAGAGATTTCTTGTAGGAGCAGAGATATGAGGAGGGAGAGGGGAGGGGGGAGCTCCCCAGACTGCCTTGGGAAGTGTGAGCAGGGATATGAGTTCTGCAGGAGGAAGTGGAAAGAGATGGGAAACAACCTCATCTTAGTTCTGGAAATCAGAGTCTCAGGCCAGATAAGAGAGAGAGAGAGAATGAGCGCTGGCAGGTCCAGACTCTGGTCCTATCCCATTCGACTTTGGAGTTTTATATTTGGAGGCAATTCGGAAGGCCTTCAGCTGATTGGTCATTAATCTGGTGAGTTATTGTCTGTTAAACAGAGGTCACTGGGAGAGAGACATCCAATCTGTCAGGAGAGACCTGCGCAGCCACTCTCAGCGGCTGGGCCCGTTCCTCCCGGCCTGCTTCTCCCTCCCTTCCCCAGCACCCCCACCCCCTGCCCAGCTGTCCTAGACTGGACCCTCTCCACGGTGCCTTCTCTACTTTGCCCACCTTTGTCTCGACATCCGCGGGTGTGGGTTAGCTGGGCCAGGACCATGTTTCTGGATGAGGCGGGACCCCTGATTCAGAATTGACTCATGTGCCAGCAAGGCGCCCGCCTGCCGGTAACTCCCAACTTGGCCCGAGGCAGCCCCATCCACTGCTCCTCAGCACGTTCAGGGGGCCTCCACGCTCACCCCGAGGAGTCGTTGCAAATTCTCTTGGTTGCTCTGTCTTCTTCTGCCTCCCTTTTCACCCTGTCGCTTGGGGTTGGGGGGAGAGTACAGCTTGGATTTTTCTTCTACCCTAGTGGCCTTTTTATTCTTTCGATCCCCGTTTCTGCTGAGCCAGGTCTATACCCGGTCTACACCGGTCTCTGCTGAGGCGCCAAATCTGCGTGCGGCTGCCCCTTTGTTCCCTCCTGCTCCCGGCATCTGGGGGTGGGGTGGGTAGGGGGGAAGGCAGGTTTGAGGATCCAGATACCAGGAGCGGTCTTCAGTAGCAATTACCCTTTTACAACCCCAGCTTGAAAATTTTTATGAATGTTTAGATGGAGATTTGGGTGTGGGTGTGAACTTTACAAGACTCTGCCGCCGCAACAAAGTTGGGCGATGAAGCTAGAAGAGTGTGGGTCTGGGAACCAGACAGGGCCCGAAAGAAACAGATCCCTAGAAGCTTCGTTGGGCTTGCAGGTCCCAGCGCCTCCACGATCAGCCTGCGGTCGGAATTTGGGGCAGAATCCTTGGTCACCCCAAGGCTGATCATCAGAAATCGATTTTAACGGGGCCAGCCAATTTGTGCTTTGTGAGAGGAGAACTTTCGTTTGCTCTTTGATTTTCTGTGTATGTGTGTGGGGGGAGGGCAGGGGGAAACTGACGTGATCCCCCAAAGGCCGGGAAGGCTGGAGCACCAGGGATTTCTCAAGGGTGTTTAAAGTGCTCCATGTCCCCTGGTACTGGGTACCGATTAGGAGTGGGGAGGGGGTGCCAGTGCCAGAGAGAGCGCTCTAGCTTTTTGGAAACTGAAGCAGAGAGAAAAGAATGTGTATGAAGGGGGACATTTTCTCTAATTTTTACCTTTATTGTTAATTTTTGCTTTTATTAGATTACACTAAGGTCTCTGTGTCTTGATCTTTCTCTCCATTTTTTTCAATTTCTCTCTCTCTCAACACACACACACACACACACACACACACACACACACACACAGTAAGTTAAGTTTCCCTGCCTTGAGTCCAGGAAGAAATTGTTTCCTCTCCTCTCTGTAGTCTAACCCTGAATCAGGACTCCCTTGGCATCGATCTCCCCTCCTCTTCTCCAGACCCCAACGTCTCCCCTCAGACGCCTCTGGTGTCTCCACCCCCAAGGTCCTTGTCCACACTCCTCACTATTCTGCCTTTGTCCCTTGAAGTTTGAAAGGTCCCCATCCTGCATCAACACCTCAAACGAAATGGGAGCCCTCAGGGCTGCCTGTTCTACCGTCCACACCCCCCCACCCTCCCTGTCCCAATCTGGGGCAACCGGCCAGCCAGAAATCTCCAAGAAAGGAAGAAAAAAGGCAAGAAAGAAACCAAAATGGGAGCTAATTGCCTCCCAAACATTTCAAATGGGCTCTGCTTTCCAGAACTAAGAAGTCCCACTTCATCTCCTACCGCATTTGGGGGTGCATGTCTTCTGAACTTTTTCTCCAGGTTAGTTTTCTTGCTCCCCAGTTCTTTTTGCTTCCACCCCAAGGCACCCCATTTCTTTGCGTAGCCAGAAGGCACCGCAGTGAGTTGAGGCTCCAGGAGGGGAATAGTCCACTGCTGTCTCTGGAAAGCGCCTCCACCCCCAGCTCAGCTCCAGGCCCCATCAGCCTGCAGCCCGGGCTTGCAGGCCCGCAGCTGGCGGGGTGCCCTCCAGGCTCTCTTTTTACTCCTTGATGCAAAGCTTTGGAGCCACAAACAACCAGGTTTTCTCTTCTCTCAATTTTTATGATGATCTTCTCTAGCAACAGCTAGGACAGATGGAGAGTCTGAGATACATTCTTGGCTTTTTAAATTTTGGGGATTGAGAGAAAAGACCCGAAGGTGCTGGTTCCCTTAAGCCTCTGGCAGAGTCTCTGACCCACCAGACCCAAAGCTACATAGAGTCCCACTCTGTAGGTCTCTCACCAGGGACTAGAGATCTCAGGACAGATTTCTTGCAGCCACATCCTCATGCAGCCTTAATCACTGTCTTCGAGGGTCATGGCTTGAGCCCCAGCATTGGGTCTGGCTTGGGCGTTTTCTTTTCTTGATACTCTTGATGAACACAGAAAAAATGGCTCCCACCCTCTATCTTCATCTATCCTTTCTCTCAGCCACCATCTCTCTAGGAGGCCATAGGATCCTTGGGAATGTCACAGTGAAAGCTCTACATGCGGTTCTTGTTGCTAGAGGGTAGGGAGGCCATGGGTACCCCATCCCCTAATTCAGCAGGGCCCCAGGAAACCTGCTTCAACCCAGAAAGTCTGACTTAGGGGGCCTGGAAGAAGTGGGGGGGCCAGAGGAGCCCAGGAACCACTTCCTATGGGAATAGAATAGTTTCTCAGCCCAAAGCAGAGCCTGTGATAGGATCTGAGGGAAGCTTTGCCAGACACAATCACCCTCTCCTGGAAGGAAGACAATAGAATAGCTGGAAACAATTTCTCACCTTTGTTCTCCCAGTCCCATCTCTCCTTGGTGCATCCAGATGGGAGAAGGCAAAAGCCAAATATTCTAACCAGGAGCTCACGGGGCAGTGGCTGGTGCTATCCACAAAAAGTTAAGAGAACAAGTTTTCCAAGCTGCCTTTGTAGGAAAAAAAGAGACCGTTTGCGTCCTATTTTATCCCCTAAACCCAGAGTCAGCAGTTAGCAGAGTTGCAAACGCTCCTGCTTTTGGGAATGCCCTGGTGCTCTTTTTGTCTTTTTCCTCCACCAACGGACTCCTCCCCACCCCCCGACCCAAATCTGCAGACACCTACATTCCTGGCTCCAGTCTTCCTCCTACAGGCCTCCCCGCCCTTCTCAAACACACCCTAAGAAAAGTTTAGCTTCTATCATCTTCCTTACTTCTGCCAGGAATCATCATCTTGCAGAGCTGAGAGAACAGGTTTGTTCTGAATAATAATAATAATAATTATAATAATAACGACGACAACAACCACCACAACAACTATCCTCTGTCTCCTGCCGGTTCCCTTAAAATTAAGCCATTTTGCTAGTTCTTCTCATCTTCTTAGAAGTACAAATATCCTTATCACCTCTGAGCCCCTTCTGCCCACCCAGAGGTGAGAATCCTAACAGAAACTTCTCTGGGAGGTTCTTACAGGCTCTGGCCAGCCGGTCTGGAGCTGAAGCGAAACACAGGGTCCTCCTTTTGTCACCATCTCGTCAGCCCCCCTTCGCCCTGCAAGATGGTCTGGGTTTTTTAAATAATCACTCACCGCTTGTTGTCTGTTCTCAAAAAAAAAAAAAAAAAAAAAGGAGGGGGCTGTCTAAAAAAAATCTGGCCTTCCCTCCCTACCAGTTGGAAACTGGGTCTGGAAACTTGTGGGGAGAGAGGAAGAATAGAGTGGGTGTGGGGAGATTCAGATGGAGGGAGCCAGAGGGCGGAAGACCCAGCCACCAGTCCCAGAGGAGTGAAACTACTTAAAAAAAAAAAAAAAAAAGTCCTAGTGTTCCACTGCAAATGAATACAGAGGGGCGCCACGCACCCCACCCCCGGGGAGCACAGAACCTTTGACGAGGCCTCCCAGCAGCTCCTTCTCAATTAGCATAATGCTTTACCACTGGGGTGGTAAAGTGCTGGGAACTCCAACTGGCTTGCCTTGCCTTGGCTCCTCCTGCCTCCCCTGCCAAAATCTCCATTTAAAAATGTACCTGTTCTTACAAAATGAAAAGACCAAAAAAATAAATAAAAATTCCCAAACCTCTACCTTCTTTCCTTACTCACCCTTATTTTGGGGTGGGGGTGGGGTGGGGTGTAAAAATCCCCTCTCCCCCAATACCACCATCACCTTCCCTCCTTATCAGGCATCTAAGCCCGCTAAAGGGGGAGAGGTGGGGTGTGTGTGTGTGAGCGTGTGTGTGTGTGTGTGTGTGTGTGTGTGTGTCTGTGTGGTTTCCGCCACCTCCAAAGGCTTTGGAAACAGTACATGCACTTGATGCTAAAACAAGGCTGAAGGTAGTGCCACTGTCTGATTAGTCACAAGGCACTTTGGGGTCTGAGAGTACCTCAGGGTGCGCTTCACGGGGGGAGCTGTGCTCGGGGTCAGGTGGGGGAGCCCTCTGGAAGGGAATGCCAGGTAAGGGAGCACTTGGCTTCATCTAACCCCAGAGAGCGGGCGCTGCCCCCACCGCTGCTGACCTTGGGGTGGCTGGCGGACCGAGTCCCCTTCACTGCACCGCCTGTTGGGGAGGGGGGGGCGACGCCGCTTTAAACAGTGGTCTTTTTTTCCCTTTGCCTTCAAGGAGGGGAGATTTCTCGCCTGCCGCTCGCGCTGGGGCTCGATGTGAATATATATTATGTCTGCCTGTTCTCCCCTCGTCGGCGGCTAAGGTAAGCTGGACTAAAATAGGCTATCAGTTTGTGAATGGCGGAGAGTATGTCTCAATGATTTATGGCCCATATGACTCCAATCTCGGTTCAAGAAGAGTTCACAAGCTTTAAGCTTCCTTCCACGCAGCGACTGACTCTCTCTCTCTCTCTCTCTCTCTCTCTCTCTCTCTCTCTCTCTCACACACACACACACATACACACACACATACACACATGCATGCACACACGCGCACACATACACATACATCTGCCATATGTCTGTAGGTTTGTTTTATTTTAAACCCATTAAGGGAAAAATATTCTCTCTCCAGAACCCCCCTCCTGCCCGCCAGCCTTGCATCCCCTCCTAGCTGTTCCGGGCTCACTGTAGTGTGTTTTTGTTTTCTGACTGGGTGATTGATTACAGACGAGCAAATTAGCTCCCACTGCTTTTAAGATGCATTTTCTCTCTTAAAGAGAAGGTGATGCGTGTGAGCATTGCTTCTCTCTCCCGCC
>NW_006298628.1:2802784-2806095 GCF_000327345.1 Myotis davidii
TGTGTGAGCGTGTGTGTGTGTGTGTGTGTGTGTGTGTGTGTGTGTGTCTGTGTGGTTTTTTCCCTGTGCAAAAGCAGAGGCCATTGTTACGGAGAGTAGGGCGTACCAGTCTTCTAGGGCAACCACACTGTGGCGACTTGGCCGTGGCGGAGCCCGGAGCTGGATCCTCGGCGAGCCCCGCAGCCCGGGCACCTTTCGGTCTCCTGTTTTTCCCTCCCTCTCTCTCTCTCCTTCTCTCCCTCCCTCTCTCCCTCTCTCTTCCTGCTTCTCTCCTTTTCTCTTCTTTTCTTTTAGCCACCAGGTCCTGGGTAGATTTTTTTTTCTCTCCTGCTGATAAGAAAAGCCTAACCGTTCTCTTCCTTCCCTGTTTTATTTTCCTTCCTTCCATTAATTTTGTTTTTTATTATTTTTTTTAAGTCCTGGAAGGTGGCCTATCCCCTCTCCCGGGGCTTCCCCCGCGATTGTGACTCTCCCCGGCTCTTCCAGGGGTGCGCCTGGCCAGGTGGGGTTCTGGGGGTGGCTCCCGCCAGCGAGACACCCTGGGGGGACGCCAGGAGCCACCGGCTCCCTCCCGAGAAGCCATATGGAGCCTGGATTTTTCCAACATGGAGGCCAGGGAAATAGACATGTTTGGCTGTGGGTCGAGCTGCTCCCCACCCCCACGGCTCCCGGGTCCCCCGATCTCGGATCCCCGAGGCACCTCTCCCGCTCCGCACCCCCCGTCCCGCCAGCCAGGCCTCGGCGCCCCGCAGCCGGCCCGGCGGAGTCCCGGGCGCAGTGGCTCACGCGCCTTTAAGCCGGTTCCCTCCCGCGCCCCAACTCCTGCCGCCCGCGGGGCTCGGCTCTCAGCCCGGAGCGCTGGGAACCTGCCACCGCCAACCGGGTGGGCGTCCCGGGCGCGTTCTCGTCGCCTCCGTGGGCCGCGTAGCTGGTCGCCAGCCCCCGCGGCAGCAGCGGCCCAGACAGCCCGGCGGCGGCGGCAGGAGCCCGGGGCCAAGCCCCGCCGCCAACCTTCCGGCCCGTTCTCCCCGGCGGCGGCGGAGGCTCCATTCTCTCCCGCCGCGCTCCTGGCTGCTCCGCTCCCCACTCTCTCCCGGCCGCGGTCCGGCAAGGGTTTGCGGGTTTGTGGCAGGGGCAGCGGCAGAAATTTCGGCCTCAGGCGTCTAGTCAAATTATTGTTTTATGATCCTCCTCCTCCTCCTCCTCCTCATCATCATTACTGCTGTAACAATCATTTAGACTAAATAAAGCCAGGGCCCAGCCAGCCAACCCCCGCCAACGTTTTTATTTTATTCTTCTATCTATTAATAACAAACTCAACGGATGCCGGTTAATTAATTCCCCCTTCAGCCAGGGCTGCTCCGAAGCTAATTTTGGTTAAATCATCAGAGACTAATGGTAATAATAATAAAGGCGCTGGGTCAGCCTGGTCAATTGAACTCCCGTTTTCCTGAAAGGACCTGCTTTGCAGACCCGTGTGTATTTTCCAGGAACAAATTCTTCCCAGAAACCAATCGGACCTCAGGGCCACCCCGGCTTTCTTTGGGGTATAAATCTGTGCGATTAAGAAGGGGATTTATGTGTGGGAGGGACTTCCTTCACCTACACGCCTTTTCTTTTATTTTCCTATGTTTAGTTTTCTTTGGAGTTTGCCAGCTGGGCTGAGTGAGATTTCAGTATTTCAAACTCACATGTCAGAAGAGAGGGTCATTCTGGAGGTTTTATGAAAAAAGTGTGATGGTGAGGCCTTGGGGAAGACAGATGATGGGGGAGGGATGAAGTCAGAAGTTTTCAGAAGAAATATACAGCTCGAACCTTTATTTTTCCGGCACACTTTAAAAAGGCTGCATGAAAAAAAACAATGATTTTATTTAAAAAAATTTTGCCCCAGAGAACTTTAGTCAACAGGGGTACCCTGTTTCCAGCCCAGAGAATAATATTGTTCAAATTGCTTTGTTGACTTTCTTTTTTTCCTAGGGAATTTTTTTTTCTCGAAAGTCTTTTCCCATCTCTTGGTAGAAAAGTCCAGCAGTTATCCAGTTTCTTTCTTCTTTTCTTCTGTTGAAGGAATCAAAGGAAACAAACTGTCAAGAAAAGGGGTGGGAAAAATTAAGTCCTGTGGGAAAAAAAATGAAGGAGGGAGGAGATCTGGGCCAAATGGTCACAGCACCAAGCAGCCGGGCCAGGGAACTGAAACAATCCTGCTCCTTTTGGGGGCCCCATGGGGGCGGCTGGCCCCGTCCCAGACTTGGCTGGGCCAAGACTTAGCCTGGAGGTGGAGATACCTGGAGCAGGGACATGCAGGGACCCCGGAAAGGCCCAGTTCCTCTGGTTCGGGAGGTGAAAGGTCTTCAGGAAGTTTCTAGGTCAGGCCGTTGTTACTGTCTTTGTGAGGTGAGAGGATCCCTGACATAAGAAGGCTCTCTTCTCTGCTCAGCGTGCCTCTTCCTTCTGTCTCTTTCGGAGTTCTGTCTTTCCTTCGGATGAGACTCTGTGGGTGAGAGAGACCTGATGGACACGGAGGGAGCAGAGGCAGGAGGCCTCAGCTCAGAGGAGGGTATTGCTGATGCTTTTAGGGTCTCCCAGTCTCCCCCTTCTTGAGCCACCCTCTCCAGAGTTGGGGTGGAGACGACAGGGGGAGGAAGGAGGAGAGGTTAGAGGCTAGTGTGCTGGCACAGGAGAGAAAGCAATGACTTTTGCAGTAAGCAGGAAGATTCTAGACCTAGCCAGACCCCAAAGGAGTACTGTCCTTATTTTTAAGTGGAAATGAAAACCGGTGGGCTTTTACTTTGCAATTAAAGCGTTGAAATTGAGGAAAATCCATTGCCGGCCAGGAAGCGGCCTCAGCATCTGCTGTGAAGATGCCGGGGTTGGGGAGAGGAGAAATCCCTATTGATGTCAGTTCCCTTTTCAGTTCCGAAGATGGATTCGAGCCCCAGTCCTCTTCTCCCCCTTGTGTCTCTTCTCTCACCCCGCAGGTCAGCGGCTCCGAACAGACCCCGGGAGGAGGGGGGCAGAGAGGGGAGGGGGGGTCCGGCGCCTCACGTGACCCCCAGGGGTGCCAATGTCCGGTCGTGAGGGTATCAGGCCCTTGCAAGTTGCCACCCACTGCCCGGGTTTCGCCCAGCGATGCAGAAAGCCACCTTCTACGACAACGCCTCGGCTGCACTCTTCGGAGGCTACTCCTCGTACCCTGGCAGTAATGGCTTCGGCTACGATGGGGCCCCCCCACCCCCCTTCCAGGCCGCCACGCACCTGGAGGGTGACTACCAGCGCTCGGCGTGCTCGCTGCAATCCCTGGGCAACGCCGC
>NW_006298628.1:2806146-2806915 GCF_000327345.1 Myotis davidii
CAAAAGCGGCCCCCCCAAATGCGGTCCCGGCTCCAACTCCACCCTCACCAAACAGATATTCCCCTGGATGAAAGAGTCGAGGCAAACGTCCAAGCTGAAAAGCAGCTCCCCCGGCACAGGTACCAGCTCTCTGCCTTCCTCAGCGTGCGCTTTTGTCCGGGCCAGGAATGTCGCTGTGATTCTAGCACCCGGCCCCGAGGCGCCCAGGCGGCGGCGGCCTGGGGACAGGATCAGGTGGAGGTGGCAGCGGCGCAGCTCCCCGACCTCCCGCCACCTGATGACCCCTGACCCCACTCACACCCTCTCCCTCCGGCCACCCTGCCCCCGAGCTCCAGAAGGCCGGGCGCGGGGCCAGGAGACGCAGAGTCGTCAACGATTGATTATTATTAAGTATGATGACTGTGGGTATTCATCACCATCTCTCGGGCGGCCCGGGGCCCCGGCCTCCAGGCACGGCAGCCGCTTCGCGCCACACTCCCGTGTCCTGCCCACGGATGTCCTGGTGCCTCCAGGGTCGTCCTCGGCCACCCCCATGCTGGCCACAGACACAGGGGCAGGAGACGGGGGGAGTGACTCCCCAGACCTGGAGTTGAGGACGGGGGAGAGAGCGTGCGAGAGAAAAGCCAGCCCTAAATAAATGGCCATGTGGCTCTGTCTGCGTGACATGATCAAATTTTCATAAGCTGGGGCAGGAGAGAACAGGTCTCTTAATAAATGCCACTATTATAGAGTGTCCGCTAATGCGACGGGCGTTGGGGGGGGGGGGGGG
>NW_006298628.1:2807756-2813406 GCF_000327345.1 Myotis davidii
GGAGGTCTGAAGGAAGAGGCAGGGACTTGGCGACCCGGCTTCCTGGGAAGGACAGGCCTGGAGTTCCTTCCCTTCTTGGCCTGAGAGGTTGCTTTTTAAAAATCCTCCAGCCCTTGTTCCATCTGTCTGCCTACCCACTGAAAAGGAATCCACAGCAGATTGGAGATGCAACCCCTCCCCCGCCCCCCTCAACCCTAGGCCTCTGGCAAGATGCAGTTGGTATTCCGGGCTTGGGCGTGGGCTAGAGGGGGGAGACAGGGCAACAAGGTAGAGAAGCACATTTTAAAAACACAGACAAGTTGGCTAGGCCATCACCAACCAACTTACCTTCAGTCTCTGTGGGTAATTCCCCCAAATCTTGATTTTTACCCCCCTTTGCAATTCTCCTTTAAAAAGAATTAGAAAACATTTCAAAACCAGGGGCACCAAGCACGAACTCCTCCCACCTCCCCGAAGTCTCAAATGTCCTCCCATCTCTTTGAGGTCAATTGGGCACTCCCTTCTAGCACCATATTTTTCTGCTCTAGGACATTAATATCTACACCCCGACCCCATCAGTTACAGTTTTCAGAGGGCTCAGGGATGGTGAGAGATCTTGAAAGTCAGAGCTGTCTATATTATAAATATATATATATTTTTTCTTTTATGGAAAAGCTGGGAGGTGATTGTCAGGACTGAGGGTTTGCCCATTCTACTGCCTCCCACCCATCTCAGCTCCAGGTCCATCCCCCTCTTTCCACAAAAAGCAATCGGAGACACCAGGTTCTTATACACTTTTTCTTCAGTTGCTCTCTTGACTTAACGTGAAAACAGGGTATATTTTAACAAACTGTCTGTCCCGGGCAGGGGCTGCAGCGGGGCCTGTGTGCCTTGCTCAAGCCCCTGACAGGAAGGACACTTTCGTTGCACTTAGAGTTTACATTTTAATGGATATAAAAACAACTGTGAGAGATGCCTGCAGGAGTCCAGCATCGCTCAAAAAGTGTGTGTTCTAGTGAACATTTTCATATATATTTATTGGTCATAGCCTGTTAAAATATTTTCTTTTTCTGTATTATTTATCCCCTTACATTATGTATTTATACGAGGGAAAAAGGAAAAAAAACTGTACTTTTTTTTTTTTTAGTATTTACTTGTTATAAAGGACGTGTTTCCTGTCATGTAAAACCAGCTATTTTAGTTATTATTGTACTCTAGAAAAGAGCTGTAGATTTATGTTAAACTCGTACTTATGAGCAATTGTAATTAGTTCTAAAAGGCATGAACTCAGCTCCTAATTGTCACTGTATAGTCCTGAACTTGTAGAATTAGAGTTAATTCCCTCTTGGAACTTTCTTTGTTCTTCCGTAGTCACTTTTTTTCCTTACTTAAAAGGGTTGTCTGTCAAACAATTCTTGAATAAACTTTCTGTTATCAATTTTATCTTGTCCTGGTGGTCCAATTTAGATAGCAGAGGGAGGCTGCTGACTGCCAAATTTCCCCCAAGGGGATGAGGACACTGGAGACCCCATCTTGGCCTTTTCGCGCACAGCTCAGGCGCCGACCTCCCCTGGCTGTATCTCATGTTTATATAGCTTTTCTCATAGGAGCCTGGGACATCCTGCCATCTCCTTGAGCTAAGATTTAAGAAACAAGTTGGGAGGAAGGAGCACTCTTGGGTGCTCGCTCTAGGTCTTTCTGTTTGGCTTCTTTGCCTCTCCATTTTTCTCATTCATTGACCTTTTGTCCTTTTGCTCCTTTGGCTACAACTTCCTTGCCCAGCCCCTGCCCCTACGCCCCCCCGCCCCCCAATAACAACAACAAAAATCGGGCAGATTACTGTTCCTTCCACGCAACCTAAACTTCACAGTTCTCTTCCGGAGCGACAAAGAAGTCGTCACGTGACCCGAAGCCCAACCACCATTGGGTCTAGAATGAAAACAAAGGAAAATGATTAATCTAAAAAAAAAAAAAATCTGAGGCCTGGACTTCTAAGGTCAAACCTTAAAACTAAAGTGAAATTAAATTACTAAATAAAACTGGGGGCGGAGGGAAAGGCGGCCCCTTTGATTTCCCCAGCCAGGCAGCCAGGGAGCGGGGAGAGGCGGAGGGTGGGAGAAGCTGTTGGATCGAAGCGTAAATAAAATAGTCCCCAGGCGAATGGGCGACTCTGTTTTCCACGATCCCTGGGAAAACTTCATTTCTTAGTCGTGGTTCCATAAAAGTTTTATCACACGGGAGCGAGGATAGAGAGGGTCTGTCAGAGATGAAATGTCACCGCTGCGTCGCTGGAGTCGATAAGAGCGAGGAGACAGGGCGGCTGAAATATGGAGCTAATTCGTTGAAAGGGAGGCGATGGCGGCTTGCTGAAGAGTTGCATAATTCTAATTGTAAGCGATGCGCAGGCCTTGCTTAATTAGGGGCATATATTTGGCGGAAGTGATGGGGGGGGGGTGTCGGTGAGAATCTTTGCAGGCCCTCCGCCTTAAAGAGAGGGCTGCTTTTCATGTTTATGTTGCATCCTGGCAGTCCAAGGTTAGTAATTACAGTCTTTATGCAACAATAAATAACAATAAAAAAAAAAGCAACCTGATTTCTACACCCCATCCCCGCCCCCCTGCCCCCCAGTAGGATTTTTAACTGGACTCGGCTCATCCAAGCGGCAAGCAATTTAGCATTGGGTCAGGCTATAATTTAAAGGCATAAGAGCGTGCAAAGTTTGATTGGGATCAAATAACGCTCAAGGGTTTTGCTTTCTCTCTCTCTTCCCCTCTTCCCTGAATCACATTTTCTGAATGATGTAACTAGATGAGGCGCCATGTTTGGCTCTGGGGGTGCAGCGGATTGATCGTTTAGCAGGAGAGAGGTAGGCCAAGAGAGAGAATTTAGCTCGAGCTTGAAAACCAGAGCTCTGGCTTAAAGCTGGTTGGCAAACAAGAAAGATCAGGGCGGACTTAGCTTGGTGTCCCCCACCCCCCCGTTTTTTTTTTTTTTCCCCTGCGAGATTCCAGCGCTAGCTCAGCAGCCAAAGTCATGGCGAAAATATCTGTGTGTAAGATCCACAGCACAACAGGGGGCGGGGAAGCCGCGTCTCCGGGAAGGAGGGCTCTCTTGGCCCCTTTTAACACCCAAGTTTTCTGCTGTTCTCTAATCTGGCAGTAAAACCTGTCAGCAGGGTTAGGGAGGGCCGTATTTCCTGCAGGGGCAGGCTTGGCCGGCTGGTGCCGGCAGCAGCCCTGGACCCCGCAGCCAGCTCCAGAGCCCGTGCAAAAACTTTCAGGGCTTCTCAAGGGGGTTGTGGAGAGAGAGCCCGCTCGCAGGCCTCGCTGCACAACTTGCAGACAACCACTGATCCTATACTTAGTCCTACTATATGGTCATAAAGGTGCTTTCTTTGGAACTGAGCTGGACATAACCGTCTCTGGCCAGTTTGTCCAGTTCATAGCAGTTCCCTTTTGAGCCTTTCAGAGCTTGCCAGACCGGCCACCCCCTGTCCCCGCAGCGCCCACCTCCAACTGGCTCTCCCCCAGCCCCAACCTTCCGATGCAGACATCTCGGTCCTCTTTAAATACTCACCACCACCCACGCGGATGAATACTCACTAACTAGCATAATGATAAAAATGGTGACAGAAAGTTTCTAGTTCCAGCTCCCGGCTGAGTGGCCATGTCTCTGCTAGCCAGCCTTCTCCTCCTGGCTGGGCAGCTGGGAGCCAGGAGGGGGAGGGGAGGCCAGAGCCGTGGGAGTTCTCCAGACAAACTTTCCACCCAACTCAGCGCCCTACCCTCTGTCCCCATTCCCCATCTGTTTCCCCAGCTCCCAGAATCACCTTTCTCTTGTGCTAACACCACCCGCCCCCAGGCCTTTTAAAGGGATGGGGAATTTCGGCTGTTCCCTCTGCTTTCCCAAAGAGCCAAATTCTTTGATGCCATCCGAGGGAGCTGTCAGGGGGCTAAGATTGATCGCCTCATCTCCTCTCCGTCCCTCTGACCCACTTATTTAAAAATCTTCCCCCAGATCGACTTTTCATTTTCTGCTTTGAGATCTGGTTTACCACCAATTGTTTGGAACCCTCAGTCTTGTGCCTCCTCCCTGCAGTAAATTACAGCACTCCCTGAAGTTCAAGCTATCTGGATCCCTTTAAAATAAATAACAAACAAACAAACAAAAACCAAAAATTCCCTCCGGGGCCAGGAAAGGAGTATCATCTCAGTGGTCATTATTTCCACCCCCTCCATGTCCAGGGAATTCTTTCCTGACGGTGATTTTTTTTTTAACTAGCATAATGATAAAAATGGGAGGGGGCATCTCTTTGTTCTAGGGGAGAAAATCCACCCCCCCACCCCCAACTTTGAGAATGCTCTAAGTGAAATGAATGGGTGGCCACCGTGGTTCTTGTTCATGTTCCTGAGTATAGATACAGATACAGGCTTGAGGCTTGAGTGGTGCTGTGCATTTTAGACCCTGACCCTTGAGGGGGCGGGTCATAGAGGAGTGCAGATGCCTCCAGGTGAGCAAGGCAGGTGGATGGACATAGGGGCAGGGGCAATGCTGCAAACACTGGGCAGAAGGGGAACTGAGACCACACAGCTATGGAGGCCAGAGGCCCAAAAGGGCCTCTCACCATCTATCTCACTCCTCTGTGTCAGCCTGGGAGTGCCTGTCGATTTTCCAAGATTTATCTGTTGCTTTTGGAGGGTGGGACGGGGATAGTGGTGCTGAGGATTGTAAATCTCTTCTCTTCCTTATTGCACCTTAACACTGACTTTTCCCAAAGGCTGGCGGGGAAGTCTCTTTTTACTACCTCTTCTTGCCACACTGAGGTCCTCACTCAACCTTCTTTTTTGGGGGGTGCGGGACGATGCTGCTGGCCATGTACAGAAAGCAATGAACTCTATTAAAATATTTCAAAAAGAGGAAAATCTCTCCCTTAGATACTCTTGTTTTCCAGGCTTCTGGAGGATCTTAATTCTTTGAAGGAGATGAGGGAAAGATCCTCTGGTGTTTTTTTTTTTTTTTTTTTTTTTAAAAAGGGGATTTTTTGAAGAAAGGGAGGCATTGGGGAGAGGGAGTGAAGGACTGGGGGGGTTCATGGTGTCCAGGTCGGGGGTCCTCTAGAGTTTTTGAATCAATTAAAGCAAATAATGCTCTCTGTTTTCCACCAGGCCCAGACCGGCGATTGGCCGAGTCTGGTCGCGTGACCACGAATTCCCTGCAATTTCGCCAGAGTCCTGGGTTTAATAGAGAGAGTCCCCATACGCTTGTATTTATCAGCAATATACAATTATAAAGGCCCCAAATATAAAAAAAAAAAGAGAGAGAGAGAGACAGCAAAATCCCTCCCTCCCAAAATCGCTCCATCACATAAACCTGGGGGGGGCAGGAGGGGGGGTCCCTTCCGATCCTCCCTCCTGACGCCCCCCCCAGCAGGCCCCCTCCCCCACCATTGAAAGCCATGAATTTTGAATTTGAGAGGGAGATTGGGTTTATAAACAGCCAGCCATCGCTCGCCGAGTGTCTGACTTCCTTCCCCGCTGTCTTGGAGACATTTCAAACTTCATCAATCAAGGAGTCGACATTAATTCCTCCTCCTCCTCCTTTCCAGCAAACCTTCCCCAGCCTCCAGCTCGGCGCCTCCACCCTTCAGAGACCCGGGAGCCAAAAGCGAGCC
>NW_006298628.1:2813464-2814307 GCF_000327345.1 Myotis davidii
TTCCCCTGGATGAAAGAGAAGAAATCTGCCAAGAAACCCAGCCCATCGGCCACGTCCCCTCCGGCCGCCTCCTCGGTCCCAGCCTCCGGGGTCGGCTCGCCCACAGGTCAGTAAAAGGGATAGGGGTGGGGTGAAGGGCAGCGGGAAGACGGGGAGAAAGAGCGATGGGGGAGGAAGAAAAGGTGGCAAGCCTGTTGGGGTTCCTAGCCCCGTTGGTTTCAGTGACAAGGAAGCAGAATAGATCGCTGGGGTTCAGGCCTGGCCGCTGCCAGATCCCATCTCCCTCCCCGCCCCCCGCCCCCCAGCAGATTTTGGAAGCTGGTTGGGAAGAGCTTTTTCTCTGCTGGGAGAAGAGAATTCGATTGCCCTTTATCTGCGCGAGGAGGGATGCATGTGTGTTGTTGGGGCTGAATCTGAGGACAGGAAAAGATTCGGTCCCATTCCCCCATCTGACACGGGAGGGGGAATCTAGGATCTAGGGAGGAAAGGGGGTGAGGAACCATCTTTCTTTATACACCCCCTCCCTGCGTGGAGTCCGAATTAAGGGGTCCACTCGGAGGACCTGGGGAGGCTCTGAGGTCCCGGGGGCAGAGGGGAGCCGGTTCTAACCCCTGCATGGCCCGTGGGCGGCCCTCTGAATGCTTTGCCCTGACCCGGGCCGGCTGTGCAGGGAGAGGGACGGGAAAGAAGGGAAAAGCCATGAGCGCGAGCGGCTGCGGTGGGCGGGAAGGAAGGGGCACGGCGGCTCCTGTTTTTGGCGGATGGAAGAGTCTTTTATTTCAGCCGAACTGAGGTTGGGAGGAGGATGCGGCCCGCTCTGATGCTCCGTCTGCTTTCCCAGCA
>NW_006298628.1:2814986-2815424 GCF_000327345.1 Myotis davidii
CTTTATGTATTTTGCTAAAATTCAGGTATTATTGAATTAGCGTTTTATCCACGTCCTGTCTTCTCTCCCTAAGATATTGGATACTCGGGCGTCTTTTGGAAACCACAGAAAAATCCCGTTCGGTAGACTCCTTCCAACGAAATCTCAGGAATCACTACACTGTAAGGGGCGGGGCGGGGCTTTTCTGTAAAAAGAGCTAGAGGAGCCTATTTTCCACGTTTTTTTTTTAAAGTTGTAGGCCGTAGATTATTTATTAAAACTCTTTAATAATAGGAAAAGGGGAAAGTATTTATTGTACATTATTTTCATAGATTAAATAAATGCCTTTATTATACGAACACGAGTGCTTGTGTTGGGACGCAGCCCCCGCCCCCGAAGCCCTTAGGCCGGCCCGACGCCCTCGGTTCTCCCGGGGCTCGGGGCTCGGTCCGGTCCCGG
>NW_006298628.1:2815962-2827546 GCF_000327345.1 Myotis davidii
CGGCCCCGCACCCCCTTTCTCCTTTTCTGGATCGTTCAGACGCCAGTGCAGAAGGGGAGCCAGGGAGTCTCCTTCCAGTTTTTATTTTTTATTTTTATTTTTTTAAATCGAGCCCAATGGATGCCGAGGACGCGAGATGGACGGAGGGTCCGCGTGGGCATGAGAAGGGGAGGGGAGGGGGCGCGCCGGGGCTGCAGGCCCGGGTGCGCCTGGGCGACTCGGGCTTTTGATCCTTCGCTCTGGGATTGCAGTCTGCCCAGAGCTTTCTCCAAACGCAGACCCACCTGTCTGTGCCAACAGCTTCATTTGCCATCTCCACACTCTCTCCTGTCCCCCACCTCCCAGGCCTGGCTGCTTGCAAACCCCGTAAGCGGGAAGCCAGGATCGATCTTCCCCAGCTGCCTTCTGCTTTCTTCCGGGGAACGTGGAGATTTAAAGGGCCCTGGAAAGCAATCCATCCTCCTTAGGCTTATTTAATATTTCTCGGGCCCAGAAATAGACACCGCAGGGCTACCTCCTAGCAGGCGCTGCCAGTCTCCAAAATCAGTTTATTTCTTGGGCCTCCCAGACGTTCCCCTGGACCAACAGGCGGAGGACTTGGGGTCCCGGGCACCAACTGTCAGGAAAATCCAGAAGCCAGATAGGTCATGACATATAGGACCAGACGGGCCTCTGAATATATATATATTTTTAACTGGACCCTCAGTGTGGGAAGTACACACATCTTCTTCAGCTGAAATTTCATCCCTTAAACTGTCTTCCTATAGAATTCACCTCCCGCATCCAATAATCTTATGTCATGTTAAATTGCACTTATTTCTTTCATAAATAAATTAATATAGAACAATTAGACGTGTTATTATAATATCATGGATCTTATTAGTTTATTTTTCCTCATAAAATATATAGGTATGAAATAAATTCAATATATTAAAGTAATAATACACAGCTTATTGGCTTGTGTGTTTATTTTCCTCATAAATAAGTGAGGATACAATATATTAAAACCACACTATACGTTTTATTGGGCTATGTGTTTATTTCCCCACAAAATATGCCCAGAGGCAGTGTGTAACGTCTTGAAAATCACAGCACATAGCCATTTCCACACGAGCAAAATGAAACAGGCATTTCAGCTGGGGCTTTGATTTCTCTGTACCGCCAAACTGGATAATTTGGCCTAATTAAAAATGCTCTTTCAGCTATAACAGGTTGTTACCAAGATCAAGAACACCAGAAGGATCTTGCTAATTGCCCACCTTCCAGCTTTCTTTGGTCAAAAAGAGAGCACCTTTCATCAATGCCAAAAGAGCAGGATCTGCTCTGCTGGAGAGAATTCACGTCTTGGGATCGGGACTTGGTGTGCGATACTCAGGGCCTCTGAGGCTCTGGCTCTGTAGGAGCCTTGCTGCCCTGTGGCCCAGCGGCGTCAGCACTACCTGTGAGCTGGTTAGAAACGCAGAAACTTCGGTCCCACTCCGAAGAGAATCAAAAACTCAACTTAGCAGATCCCCAGGTAGTTTATATGCACATGAAAGTTTGAGAAGTGCAGCTAAGAGCAGTGGTTCTCAACCTTGGCTGCACATGTGTCCGTGTGTCCACGCCGCTCCAGCCCCGCGTGGGAGCTCCAGTGGCATAAGGAAGCTCACCCATGGGGGGCGTGGGCATGTCCTCGGGGGTGGCGCCAGCGTCCTGTGTGGCTATCAGGGCCCCAGTCAGTGCGCTTCGGGGAGTTCTTCCCCCGCCCAGCCTGGGCCCCTCGAGGCGGGTCCGAGGAGCAGGGGGCGGTGTTTGTGGGTGAGCGCTACCTTGCTCCCTGCCTTCCTCCGATGCTTAAGAATTTTTGACCCACTTTACCTGACTGTGGCCTTCCAAGCCTTCCCACCCCAAATCTCAGCTCCTGCCTGAGGCTGCAGCAGAGTGTGGAGCCAGGAGGGGCCAGCCAAAGGCTCAACCTACCAGTCTCGTTCCAGGTACTTAGTGAGCCCTGGGGGTGAAAAGCAGTCAAGCCAAGGAAATTGGGAGCTTCAGCATTTCCCTTGGTTGATTATTGGGGAGCAGTTGGAACTGTTTTTACAGGCAACACACAGATATTCCTCTCTCTCTCTCTCTCTCTCTTCTTGTATTCACAAAACTCACCATTTCTGATGCCACCACAGCAGAACAAAGAGGCAATGCATTTTCAGAAGGAAATGACTCCTGCTTTCAATCTCCCCACCCACTTTAAAATTCAAAGGAATGCCTGGCAATTTGGGGTTCATGAAGAATTGGGACTCAAGATACCTGTGTTCCAAATTAGCTCTTTTTTCCTTGTCTCATCTCTGGGGTCACCCTCTTTAGTCTGAGTTTCCTGGTTGGCTATGGAGGTGGAAGGAGAAGAGGGCTTCCCAGATAAGGCAGCAGAGTCCCCAGTGGTGGCAGGTTAAAGGACACTGGCTGTGCCAAGTGGCTGTACTCACTTATCTCATCCTGTTTAGGCCTGGACCCAGTGTGAGTGGTCTTAAAGCACAAACTGGACATAAATGGACTGTGGTCGGAATGGGAATATTTCAGTGCCATCCCAAAAGCTGCTTGTCAGTCTGCCCTGCTTTTGATGAGTCATTCTTTGAAGAAGAATGGCTCATTAATATTATAGTGAAAGCAAAGGGCCATTAGGTTGAGGAATTATTTGCAATCACGATAACCCTGAGTCATTTAAAAAAATGTAACTTATGCCTGGATAAGTCCCTTCTCCTTTCTAGACCTCAGTTTCTCTATCTGTAAAATAAATGGAAGAACTAAATGCCGCTAATGTCCTGTACATTATGTGCCAAAAGTATATTCGTTAGTCTTCACAAACGATACATTAAATATTTATTGTCGCTGGTGCTGTGTGCTTTTAAATGGAGGTGGTGACAATCGCCCACCTCCCAAGTATCCTGTAGAGCCATTTTAACAAATTTTAATTTGTATCTTTACACCAAAATTGTGCCCATAGCCATTATTTAAATGTGTAAGGAGAGAAATCTTTTCAACAAGCATGTAATTGGATGCGGTGCTGGGTGCCAGATGCCAGGTAGTCAATAAGTATGAATATTAAGAAGCGTCCTGGCCATGTTTTCCGCTGGCTTTCATCCGCTGCCACCTTCCCCAACATTTGGTTATGTTTACCCTTGTTTGAAAAAGAGGAGGATGTTTTATACAAAAAGAGGCAGACACCACACTTCTTCTCTGACACGGTGCACTCCACTTTAAAAGTCCCCCTCAGGTTTTACCTGCTTGCCAGAGCGCCAGAGCAGTGGTACAAATTCTGGGTCTCCCTAAATAGCCCTGCGGAACTGTCCTGCCCACCTTCCCCCCAAGTCTCTCACAGGCACTCAGTGGCCCCACGGTGCATCTTCTTGAAATGTGCTCCAGTCAAATACGTTTCTTCAGTTTGCAGAAAGGAGGGCCCCATGTTCTCACCCGCTTTACCTGCTGTGGTTGGTATGGCCTCCAACCTCCAGTGACCTCTCCAGCTCAGCTCTGCTCTTCTGCCCCCCACCCGGCACCCTCTCTCCAGACTCAATGGTGAGGCAGATCTCTAGTGCCTGAAGGACAGCTAACAAACTGCTTCCTCCTCTAAGGAAGAGTCAACAGTGAAAGAATCCTGCTAAGACCTTCTCTGACCACCACAGAAAAAACAGTCTGGACAGTCATTCAGATACAGATCAGCTGCATCAGAACCTGGGGAGGTTTCCAAAGTGGGTATTATGGCCACAACTACCACGCTTGGATGAACCCAAACCAGTAGGAAGTTATGTCAGTTCTTCCTCCTGTCACTCTAATCCAATGATGGCGAACCTTTTGAGCTCGGCGTGTCAGCATTTTGAAAAACCCTAACTTAACTCTGGTGCCGTGTCACATATAGAAATTGTTGGATATTTGCAACCATAGTAAAACAAAGACTTATATTTTTGATATTGATTTTATATATTTAAATGCCATTTTAAAAAGAAAAATCAACCAAAAAAAAATGAATTCGCGTATCACCTCTGACACGCGTGTCATAGGTTTGCCATCACTGCTCTAATCTTTCCTTTTAGAAAGATCCCAACTCTCTGACTTACGTTTCGACCCAGATGAAAGTTTATATCCTGCTGGTCTATCTAGATTCTAGAAGTGAGGGCTAACCTCCCAGGAAGGACTGTTTCTAAGTGAATCCCTCAAGGAAGAGAGACAATGTCCTCCCTAGAAAACTTTTTCCAAATATTTGTAAGATCAGGAAGTTCTTGTTAATATCCAACTTCAAACCTTCAGCTGCAATTTTAATGCTTTGGGTTCTTTATAGATTATATAATATTGGGTTTCAATGATCAGAAAACTCTTCAGCTTAGAAAAAAAATCCCTTGTCTAAACAAAGCCAATGGTCACAATTCTCAGTGAAATTTGCATATGATAAAGTACATATTGTATAATATATGATGATATGTTACATGAAAATATAGCACATATGCTATTTTCCTATCACATATTTCCATATTTTAATATGCTAGTTTTATTAAAAAGCAGAAGACTGACTCATACTATTTCAGAATGTGCATGTAATGTTAATATCATACCTGTATAGTGTTCTCTATGGCTTATATTTTCTTGTTTACTTTAATATTACTAACAATGCAGTGAAATAAGAAGTATTAAACACATGCTTCTTCTCTGAGGCTGAGACTCAGAAACCGGAAAATTTGTCCAGGGTCATAATGCTAAGAACTGGTCAAGCAAGAATTTGAACGCAAGTATTCTGGCCCCCAAACTAGTAGTGTTTGAATTACAATATGCACCACCTATAGGCTCTGGTTCTTGACCAGATTGGTGACAATTTAATTAGCTTGCATGAAAAGAAATGCCACTGAATTTAAATCCATCCTGCCCACAAACAGGAGAAATAATTATAGAGAAAAAGTTATAACCCTGGATATCTTTTTAATTTTTAAGTTCCAAGCTTTGATCTTGGGTTTGGCCTTCAAGATCTGAGCACTGAGGAGAACAGGCAGAGAGGCACTTAAATACCTAAGGAACTAACTGTTCTAATTGCTCCTGCCAATCCCCAGCTAAACCACTTCCTCCACAGAAAAGGCCAGAATCAAGTGTAAACTTCTAACACATCCTCCTTCTGATTAGAATTGTTCCCGTGTCTGCACACTCAGTGTGATAGGGACTGGCACCTCTCAAACATAATTTCAGTTCTAAGCATTCCTATGTTCTCCTTGCTCTCCTATATGTCTTATCTAAGTAGATGATACAAATGAGGAAATCAACTGTATTTCACTTGGGTGTTGGGACCATCATACCTTCTCTGGTGAAGCTCATTTGGTCAACCAGAAACTCCTAGAGCCCATAGGTTACGCCAGATGTGGATTACTTGTCCTTGTTTGTTTTGTTTTGCACTCAGCTGTGGGATTAGTAGGGAATCCAGGCTCCACAGACTTTCTCCTCAGGTCAGGCGGTGAATCTTCTTTCTAGGAGGAAGAGACTTGGGAGCCTAGGGAGCCAAGTTGTTTATTCTCCCAGTTCTTTCTGCTGGGGCTGGGAGAGCCAGCAGGGATTTTGGGAAAAGTTTAAATCTTTCTCCCACACAAGAGAGGGAAGCAAGACTCAGGGATGAAGTGGAGATTATGGTGACGTTGGAGGGCTGAGGGTGAAGCAATCACTGACAGTCTAACTGGAGGCACTTTGGCCCCACCCCCTTCTCTTTTTGTCATTAATAATGGACTGCTGGTGACTTCAGCTGATCCTCAGAAGACTGCATTTCCCTAGCTCCCACACAGATGTCTGCTGTTTTATTAAACTGATTTGGAATTTACTTCCTCCTTAAGACCTCAGATTGCTCCCATAATTAAGAGGGCAAGGGATGAGGTGAGTAGGTTCTCTCTGGTTGAGGGAAAGGTGGAAAGAGAAGACTCAGGTCTCTCAGAGGCAGGGCAGCCAGGCCTACCTCGGGGTTAGGCCTAGCTCAGATATAGGCCGAGCTCAGATTTGGGGTTAAAAGAGAAACCCTAGTTCCCCATACCCTTCTTCTCCAAAGGCCACTGTGGAGAACATCTTAAAGTCAGAGGAAAAAGCTGGGAACATCTACAAACCCAAAAAGTTACTGGGAAATAGAAAGAAATATGCTTGCCCTTACCTCAACACCCTCTTCAATCTCTCTGCAGGCCATCCCTGCCTCCCACCTCAGTTCTCCTTTCCTTTGTCTGCCCTCATCCCGTTGGCAGTGAACATTATCTCACCCTCCCCTATTGTATCTCTCTTAAAGAAGGAACCAGCTGTCCCCCTCCCCCAACTTGTCCTGGTCCTAGGCAGGGGTCCGAAGTAACATGTGAGGGGGGAAAGGGGCAGGGTCCTGTGAAATGCTTTGAGGTCTTTCTTGGTTGGGGGCTAAGCAAGGCTCACAGTTAGTAAGAGAAGAGAAAGGCGGTGTGATCCTGGGGATAAATATAGAAAGCAGGAGAGGCGACTGTAGAGGAAAGGCAAAATGAGGGGGAATGGGAACCAGAAACATGGAGACTGAGAGAGAACTTTGGGGTTTGTTCACCCTGCCCTTTCTGTGGGTGGGGAAACCTGAGTAGTTTGAGGTTTCTCTCTGGACCTGTCCCACCTGCTTCTCTTCCTTTCCTGAGCTCAATTGTTTACAAAGATCCCTCCCTGAACTCTTGCCCTCCTGGACTTGCCCTAGCCCCGGCCTCAGGCCTCCAGCCGGGCAGACACCCTGACAGGTTACAAATGAGCGTGGGTGTTGGATTGCACCAAGCTCTTGTCCGCAGAGTCTGGAGGAGGACAATCAATGGGCTCTACCTAAGCGCTTCTCTTCCAGCCCCAGCCCAGTCAGAAGAGAGTGAAGGGGGCACTTCCTGTTCTCCTCTCCTCCCCCATCCCTGACCCAACAGACACACAAGAGCAGAAAGGGGTGAGAGTCCACTCCTGAGCCCCAAGACCTCCACACTGAATCTCCCATTCTCTGAGCAAACGCCCTTGATCTAGTCTAGAAAATTCATTGAAAATTTGAGTAATCTTTAAGATGTAATTGGTATTGAGCTTATGGATTTGAGGCTTGGGATTCTTTTGGGCGGTGGGGAGAAGATATGGAGGGTGGTGAGGGAGACAAGGGTAGGAGGGAACTAAATAATTCAGGATCCACACTAGTTTTAAATGCTTCCGAAAAAAGAATAAAATTCCCCTCCTCTTCACCTGTAAACATCACCCAGCTCGGAGCTCATTATGGCTCTCTGGAGAGAGACAGGGAGTTATCTGAGTTTGAGTGAGCGAGCCAGCTACAGCTATGGATGGCTAGAGAGAGGATAAATACATCTCGAGAGATGAGTTGATGGATAGGTAGGGAACAAATATAAATATGGAGAGAGATGGACGAACAGAGAGATGGATTGAGACAGAGGGAATATAAAGAGAGGCTGAGGGAGAAAAATGGATGCGTGAATGAGGAGAGAGCATTTATGTGGAGAGGTGGAGAGAGAAATGCGGGCATTTCTCATCCTCCTTCCACATTTCTGCCCTGTTTTTCCCCCTGAAATGCCAGTTTCCCACCCTTCATATAATGAATTCAAACTCTAGATTCTAGATCCTCCCTCACACCCTTAGGTATTTTTGCACCCTCTTCTTTCACAGTCTCACAGTCATCCATTTGGCCCAAGATAACATGCCTCACCCGGCTGTCCTAGCCCATCACCCCTAGACAAACTGGGAGAAAGAGACTGGGACTGGGAGCTGTGGGCAACATAAGGAGGCTGGATTCCCTACCTCCCCATCTACAGCCTTGGGGGGAAGGCTCCTTTGGGGTGTGGGAAGAGTGAGGGGCAGCTGGGTTGAATTTGCCCAAATCTAATAACCCAGGAGCCCTATTGAAAGTCTTGGGGGTTGGGAGGGGAGGAAAGTCTTCAATATTCTTCTAACTTTCCCCCCCCCCTCTCCCTCTGGTCCCTTCTTTCCAAAAGTCTTTGAAGAAAGATGTTTTTGACGCTTCCACGTCGCTCTCAGATGGATGGGCTGCGGGTGATTGAAGTGTCTTTGTCATGCTAATGATTGGGGGGTGATGGATGGGCGCTGGGGCTGCCAAACTCTGGCCCACTGCGCCCATTGGCCTGGGAGAGATCACATGCGCCCCTCCACCCCCACTCTCTACCCGCTTCCTGGGGGAGCGCTGGCCCAGGAGCGCTGGCCCAGGCCATGGATGCAAGCTTCAGCGCTGTGACATACTGCCGAAAGGTTGTAGGGCAAGAGGGTGTCTCCCCCAAACGGGCCGACCCTCCTGCGGCCTCCACGCATGGACTATAATAGGATGAACTCCTTCTTAGAGTACCCACTCTGTAACCGGGGACCCAGCGCCTACAGCGCCCATCACAGCGCCCCTACTTCCTTTCCCCCCAGCTCGGCTCCCGATGTTGACAGCTACGCAAGCGAGACCCGCTATGGTGGGGGGCTGCCCAGCCCCGAGCTTCAGCAGAACTCAGGCTATCCCGTCCAGCAGCCGCCTTCGGCACTGGGGGTGCCCTTCCCCAGCTCCGCCACCTCGGGGTACCCCCCGGCAACTTGCAGCCCCAGCTATGGGCCTTCTCAGTACTACCCTCTGGCCCAACCAGAGGGAGATGGAGGCTATTTCCATCCTTCGAGCTATGGGGCCCAGCTAGGGGGCTTGTCCGACGGCTATGGAACCGGTGGAGCTGGTCCCGGGCCGTACCCTCCGCCACAGCCCCCTTACGGGACCGAGCAGAGAGGGAGCTTTGCACCGGCCTATGCTGATCTCCTCTCCGAGGACAAGGAATCGCCCAGCACGTCAGAACCCAGCGCCCCCACTGCCCGGACGTTCGACTGGATGAAGGTTAAGAGGAACCCACCCAAGACAGGTAGGGCTCAGGCGTGGCCACCCTCTCTCCGGGGCCCCAAAGCCGCTCTGCTGCTCCTGCACTGGGGTGTCCTGAGCCCAGGCTGGGTTCCTTGCCCTGAGACGCTCTGGTTGAGGCAGGTAAGAGCACTCCGCCTGTCTCAGGACGCGTGGGGACCCCACGGAGTGAGTGCGGGTCTACCCTCCAGAGTCAGTCTCCACCCTCACCCCCAACTTCCTGATCTGTGTGCCTAGCACAGCCCAGGACCTGGCGCGCCCAACGGGCTGAGGGGTGGGGATGGAAGTGTGGGGCAGGTTGCTCCAGATCCGGAGAACACCTTGAGGGTGGGGTGTGCCTGGTGATCCACGAGAACTTTGAGAGCAGAAATGGGACAGAATGGTGAAGGGGGTGCAGAGTGGCCCAGGGGTGGGAGTTAGGGGGGGGGGGTGGGGAGGGGGCGAGGAGAAAGGTGAGCTCACTGACGTGCCTTCTCCGCCCCGCCCCTAGCGAAGGTGTCGGAGCTGGGCCTGGGCGCTTCCGGCGGCCTCCGCACCAACTTCACCACGCGGCAGCTGACCGAGCTGGAGAAGGAGTTCCATTTCAACAAGTACCTGAGCCGGGCCCGGAGGGTGGAGATCGCCGCCACCCTGGAGCTCAACGAGACGCAGGTCAAGATCTGGTTCCAGAACCGGCGCATGAAGCAGAAGAAGCGAGAGCGGGAGGGAGGCCGGCTGCCCCCAGCCCCTCCAGGCTGCTCCAAGGAGGCCACGGGGGACGCCTCCGACCAGTCCACGTGCACCTCCCCGGAGGCCTCACCCAGCTCCGTCACCTCCTGAGCTCAGCCCCCCAACCGACGGGGCTCCCCAGCGCCGCCATCCAGCCCTCGCCTCCGCCTCCGCTCCCCCGAACCCAGGCCTGGGCTAAATTACTGATGGGAGATTGTCATCACGGGCGCCAGTTTGGAGCTGCCTTAGGGGGCAGCAGGGAAATACTTCCCTCCGGTCTGGGTGGGATGCTGACGGCTGGGGACCCTATGGGACCAGAGGCGTAGGGGACCTGTAACCTGCCAGATGTGGAGGGAAGGGCTGCCTGTCGCCTTTGATCTGGGGATCAGCCCGGGTGGGGTGGGAGCAAGCGGGATCTCCCGAATTCTGCTTCCCTCACAACGTCGTTGGCTCAGTTCAGTGCCTTGGAGCTGCGAGGACTGTCCTCATGCACTCACCCCTGTCCCAACTCCCCCTCCTAGGCCTGGGATGGAGAGAAGGCCTAGGAGTTGTGTGGGGCGTGTTTGGGTGCGGGGCCTATCACCAATGCTTACTCTCTCCAATCACCACAGACCTTACAATAGCATCAGCTGCCTTGTGACAGACCAAAAAGCACCCCCCCCATCTAACCCTATTACCCCCCCCCCCCATTTGTATTGCACTAATGCAGCCTCTAGAGGTTGTTTCCTGAGACCTGACTCCTCCCCCCAGTGATCTCATCTCTAAGCCACCAAAGTGTTTCGGGACTTATGGAATGTTGTGCGAGGCCTGCCCCCAGCAAGTCTCCACCAGGAAGGCGCAGGCGCGCCCCCACTGGTTCCTCCCCTATTTATTGCCTTCTGGAAACCCAGGACCCTCATCCCCATCTCCACCTCGGCCCCGACTCTCTGGGGGAGAACAGGGAGACCCAGGTGCTGGGACAGCTCCTAGCAGCTGCAAGCATCTCTCTGAACCTTGGAGACCATGGGGGCACCACCCGAGTTTCTGGAAACCTGAGCCCCAAGCAAGCTGGGTTCTCTCTGTACCTCCAACTACCTCATTGCAATAAAGTCTGTGTTTTCCCTTCTTCCCGACTGCTTCTGCTCCTCCACCTCAGGGTAGAGAAGGCTTTCTGCTCCAAGAATCCTGGGGAGAGGGGAAGACAGAGTTGGCCAAGCCTGGCTGGGCTGGAAAGAACTGGGTGGATCTAAAGCATAACCAGAACCAGGTCTCCAGGTCTGACCGATGTCAGTCCCCGGGTCATTGGAAGAAGCAAGACAGAGATGGAAGAAAAGGGCACGGGGAGGAGATCGTTGGGAGAAAGCCCTGAGAGGAAGGCAGGAAAGGAGAGCCCTTTGGAGCAAACAGAAAAGGGTATAAAAAGAGTAGGATGAGTGGGGGAAGGCAAAGGCAACTCCCCCCTCCCCCACCCTCCCCCCCCAGACAAGGCCTGGCATACAGAGAGAGAGTCAGAGGATGGGTCGCCCCCAATCCAGCTCTCTTCCACCCAGCCAGGACATCCGTCAGGCATTGGAAGCCAGAGAGGCTAGGACACAGCCACAGCCGGCCCACCTCCAAAGTGCCAACCTCCCAGCTCAGTGCCATCCGCCCAGGGTTGAAGGAGAACTTCCTGGGGCCTTTGGGGCTGGGCCACAGGAAGAAGGCGGCCTCAAAAAGGGCGAGTGGGTGTGGGAGAAGGGGAAGGTGGCCCCAAGGGGGCAAGTTGGAGGACCAGGGGCCTGGGGGTGGGGGAGGAGGCCGAGGTAGGTCCGGATCTGGAGCTGACCTTTTTACCTCCAAGCGCCTTTGGGCTTTCCAAACAAGCCAACAGAGCACCCGGGGGACAGCTATTGTCTCCAGGGCCGTCCCACCAACAAACCCTTGGTCTGCTGCGGGGAGGGGTGTGGGGGGTGGGGAGGCCGGGGCTAGGAAGCTCCGCGATGGTCAACAAACCTCCATCGCTCACTGGCCCCTCAGTGCCATTGAGAT
>NW_006298628.1:2827573-2829521 GCF_000327345.1 Myotis davidii
GATTGAAAGGAAGAGAGGCAGCGAAGAGAGCTAACAGCTAAGAGGACTAAGAGCATGTATATGAAACGCCCAGCATTTGCTTCCTAATGAAATTGGTGCCGTTATAGGAGAGGCAATGTTAGCAAGAATGGCACAGCCCAGCTGCAGAGGAAGAGAGCGTGTAGCAAGAGGAAGTTTAGCTTTCCCAGAGGCTCCTGCCTGGTCCTCCATCTTCAAAAAAAAATCTATTAAGTGCTTTTCTGTATTTAATTGAAATTGCCATCAAGATTGGCTTCCCCAAAGGGTCACCTTGACAGAGGGGACAGAGCAAGTGTCTGTGGAAACAAAACTCCCCTAGAGCCTCTGGTTGGGGTAATTGTGGATCCTACAACTTTGGATCAGTGGGCAGGAAAACAGGGAGGAGCAGTGGTTAGAGCAGGGCCACATGGATGGTGGATCTGGGCCTCAGGCTGGTCCTGGGGGAGGGTGACATGATGGAAGGGACAGGAGGAAAGGGAAGGCTGCCCATTTGATTTTGGGTCACAGCGCAAGGAACCACCAGATTCCCCCAGGGAAGGGTGAGGGGGCAAATCAATTCTCTGTTCACAGAGGCACAGACTCAAAATAATCCACAATAAATATGAGCCTCCTCCCTCCTTCGGTGCAAAGCTACTGACCCCATCCCACTTGGCTCTCTCCTAAAATCCCACTTTGAAGTTAAGGCCCCAGATTGGTTTACACAGGAGGCACTTATTTGGAGAAAGAAAAGATCACTGTGTATTTCCCCAGCATACAGGACAAAGGAGAAAATGGTCAACCAAATAAACAAAAACACATTTTGCTGCAGTTGAATTAAGTTGATGGCCTTTGTTAAACTTTCCAGTCAGAGACGCCTCCATGCCTTTCAGACTGGTGGGTGTTTCTCAGGCCTTGAAGGGGTGAAGGGACTCATATTCACCAGGGCATCTCAAAATGCATTTCTGCAAAAATTGAAAGCCCTCCCTCCACTCTTACACCTTCCTTTTCTAGATTTCAAAAAAAATGTCCTGGTTTAAAAGTAAAAATCTTGAGAGATTTTTTTTCTTGATTCTTCAGAAACCCTGACAAGCGTCTCCTGGCCCCTCCCCGACGGTCTGAGTGGGGGGACAGTCAAGCCTCCACTCCACCCAGCCCTCTGCACCATCTGTTTCTCAGCCCCAAGTGTGAACTTTTCCTCTTTCATTTGCCTTTTCCTTTAGCGTTTGTTCTCCCAATGCGAGGTCCTTTGATCTTCTGGACAAGAGACAAGAAAAAGAGAATTAAAACCCCCTGAAGTTCTCCTTACTTTTAATGTGGGTTTCTTTGTTATGAACAGTCTCTGCACCAATACCACTGGGCTGCTGGAAGGGATTTGGTGGGATGGGGAGTGGAAGAGGGTGCAGATGGGAAGGCTGGGAACACCTCCGGGTGACAGCTGAGGAGTTGGGGAGATGACTCGGATACCTGGTTTCAAATCCTTCCAGCACTGCCTCTCAAGCCTTGAGCAGGCTGCCTAATTCCCTGCGCCCAGTTTTACTATCTACAAAATGAAGATCATAATAGTACATATTTCATAAAGTTGATGCTGGGATTAAATAACTTCATATGTGCAAAATGCTTGGAGCAGTCCCTAATAAATACATGTGAGCTATAATAAGAATAATAGTAATTATTATTATTACTCAAAGGGACTTGTCCTCTCCCTTTTCTATAGTCCTTTATCTATTCCAGAGCAGTTCTTGATCCTTAGAGATGTGTGTGCACTCTCACATCTTGTTTGACCCCAAGTTAGGTGTATGGAGCTAGAGACAGGTTATAAGGCCAAGGACAGGTAAAAGGGATTCCTTCTTAGCAGCTGAGAACACCTCATTGGGTTGAGACCCCTTCCTTTCCTTCAGGCCTCAGCCTACTCGCCCGAGGAAGAGGAGGGTTATCCTGAGCCTCCCACACT
>NW_006298628.1:2829535-2833238 GCF_000327345.1 Myotis davidii
TTCCCTCCCTTCCATAGAGAGAGGAGATAGGAAGTCTTGAAGGCAGAGACTTTGAGGTCCTGAGTTAGAGTGGTGAGGGGCAAGGGTTCTGAAGTATAACTTCGTTATCAATGTGCCCCCCTCTTATTAGCTGGGTGAGCTTACGCCAGTTATTCAACCTCCCGGTGCCCCCATTTCTTCAGATGTAAAATGGAAGACATTGAAGAATAAATGAGATGTATCAGAAACACTTAGAATGCTGCCTGGCAGTGTTCGGTAGAAATTTTCTGTTTTATGTATTCCCACGAGACATTTTCCTACTACTTTTTCATCCTGAGTTGTTTTTGGCATGATGGAAGCAGATATCCCTCAGCCTGGGTCCTCTTGCACTGCACCCACAGACCCACCTGGTATCATAACCATGAAACTTGCTGCTAGGGAATAAATTATGAACGAAAGGGTTCCAGGTAGTCCCACAGAATACTGGTTTACAGTAAGTAGTGTATCATAATGAGACACGCTCTTGGCAGGACAGCCTCCTTGCATAACTCTGGCAGCACATTCTCATGTAGGGCATGAGATTGGCACCCCCTGCAGTTGTGCCAGATTTTTTTCTGATGGTTTAGTCCTGGCTCTAAGGACTTCCTTGCATGACTTCTTTGCATGACTCAACCACAGATGCTTCAGCTTTTGCTTTATATAATCAAAGTGAGTCTTGGGCAGGATAGGAGTTGGAGATGCAAAATATTTAATGCCCATTTCTGGAAAAACAGAGAGGCTCAAGCAGCTGGAGACTTCCGCTCAGAGACAGGCCTCTTGGTCCTTGTCCACTGTTGTTCGCTTCATCAAAATATAAATGGATCAGATACTCCAGAGAAGAACTATATAGGAGGTTCCCAGAATTTTCTCTACCAAGGGCCTCTTGTGTGTCCTCTCTGGGCCTGCTTTCCCAGTTTTTAATACAAATTGAATTGTACCACTGCAGCTTGGCTCATTCTTTCCTCTGAGGATAGAAGAAGACATAGGGAAGAAGGAATGTTAACCTTGGTCTAGGATGGAGGTACAGGTGCGGGGAAGCATCTGGTTGCATATAGTCTACTGGCCTAGTTAGAGCTAATTAAATTCAGTCTCACCCTAAACCCCACCCCACCCCTAGTCCATTTCCTTCAAGCTCTCAAGCTCACTGGCCTGGGTCCAGATAATTCTGTGCTCTGCAGTTCTTTCTGCCTAGAGGAACCTAGGAGGGAGGGAGTCATACAAAACATGTACCCTCTGCTTCTCTGAGGCCTAAAGCTCCCTTCCGTTTACTCTGGCTTGACAGCCCCATTTCAATCCCCACCTTGGAGATGAGGCGGCTCAATATTTATCCAGCCAGAGAGGTTTGCCTAGAAGCCTTGCTTCCTCCTCAGTCTGTTCCTGCTGGCTCTGCTCGGCCTCCCCCACCCCCACCCTTTCCTGGTTCATGGAGAGTTCAGCCCTGGGATGGCTTGCCAGCCCCCACCCCCAGCCCTGGCCAGCAGTCTGTCCAGAGGATTGCTGCGGCCAGTGGCGCGGGGGGAAGGGTCTTGGTCATGGGGTCATGCCCTGGTCTCTCCAGTCTTGTTAGACCAGCAGCTTGGGCCTCCCAGCGGAGAGAAGGTGCAGCAAATGATTGTCTTTTTGGGGAAGGGGTGCATGGAGATTGGCTAAAATGCTATTGTAGGTTTGGGGAGATGACCCAGGACTGTGAAGGGCCACATATCTATCTGCATGTTATTAGTATTATAGATTATGTTGGTAAACCGGGAATAGTTTGGACTCTTTCCAAAGACACCAAAAGAATTAATACAGCAAAGAAGTTACACGCGTGTTTCCAGCAACCGTATATGGAAACAGTCTCTCGCCTCCTAACATTCTAGAATGGAAGGTCCATGAAGGCTGAGATTTTTGTCCGTTTTATTTGTTGCTTAATTTCCAGTGCCTTGAACAATGCCTGGGACATAGTAGATGCTTAGTAAATAATTTGTTGGAAAAATGAATGTTGGAGCAAAAGTCTCCTGTCCAGACATCCCCAAAATGGTGCTCCGAAATGATGAGGGCTTCAGATGTTCAATTAGTCCAAGAGTTTTACCAGAGGCAATGTATTAATATTAATATAAAGATAATGGAAGTAGGGTTAGAGATGGGAGGAGTTTGGGAGGCATTTTCTTTTTCTCCTCCCTTCCCTTTGTTAAAAGTATCTGTCTCAGGCAGTGATAGCTTCAGGGCGAGTGTCCTCCCAGGGTTGCCTACAGTTTTGTTTGTTTGTTTTGTTTGGGCTCCTTTAACAAGTGTAAACTCAAGAGAAGACTCAACTTCGGGAATGTAAAGGATTTGAAGGCCCAGCTGGATGTTTAGATTGGTGGAAAGGTCAGGAGAAAAGGGACAGAGAAGCCATCCTTCTGCAGGGAGATCCAGGTGAGGTGCTCCTGTCACTGACAAGCCTGCTTCATCCCCCAGCTGCCCCACACCAACTCCTGCAGAGTCAAGTGCCCTTTCTATGCGAATGGACCAAGGTTTCCTTTCATCTTAAAAAAAAAAAAGTTTGGGATGTCTTCCCCTTCTAGGGCCAATAAAGTGAATTCACGCAGGGTAGTGCAGTGCATGGATTTGTTTGGGTCTAAAGGGGGACAGTAAGAAGCATTACTTTCAATGCTAATGGAGCTCGAAGGCAAGGAAGGCCACCCCTTGCACGTTTCAGAGCCCCGATGAAGATCACCCAGTCTGGCCTGGACAGTTACCGTCAGTGAAAATGGTTGGGAATTGACGTCATCCTGTTGCTTATTCCTGCCCCCATAGATCTACACACATGGATGCTCCCAGACACAGAATCCTAACCTAAAGCAGGAAAAGGAAAGGGAGACTGTTGAGGAAAAGGGAGTTACCTGTCTGGTCTCCCCTACACTTCATCCTGGGGTGAAAGTTCTAGATCACCCCACCCAAAGAACAAAGGTGGGGGAGGGAATTCTTCAGCAGCAACCTGAAGGAAAGCAAAGGTTGGAGGGTCCTGGGCCTGGCTCTAACCATTTTGGCCAGAGTTTTTTGATTCCCCCCTTTCGTCCAGGCCTCAGCCTCTGCTAGGCGCTGTTGCTTTTCTGGATGGGGAGTCTGAACAGGTGAAATCTAAACAACCAGCTCTTTAGGGAAAAAAAACCTTTGAGGTGCAGGTAAGGGAATACAGGCCGGCAGCTTGCAGGAAGAGCTATTCCACATTCTTTTCCAGCCCCGAATTTCCTCCTCCTCCCATTCCCTCTTCCAGTTCCTCCAGTGTCTGTCCTATTCAGACGCAGTCATTTTCTGGAACTCAATTTTTAATTCCCACCTTTGGGGCTCAGCAGGGGAGACCCTGCCCAGGGAGCTGAAGCTAGAAAGAGGCAGAGGAAACCAGGAGGCCAATGTCTTCCCGGGAGGATGGGTGGGGTGGGGTGGGGCAAGTCCCGAATCCGGCATGGGGTCTCCATTCAGCAATTCAAATTCAGCAGTTTGGGTGCATGGACATGGGGAATTGCAGAGATGCCTTTGAAAGGGTCAGCGGGCCCGCAGGCTCCCCCCTACAGTGCAAACATTTCAAAGCCATTGAAATCCACACCTTGACACATTCCTGCAGACGTGCTGGCCTCCCTGACAACAATTACAGGCCTATCTAAGAACAAGCACTGTTACTTGTGACCCCGACCAAAAACACAGCTTTGCAGGCGTGGCTGCA
>NW_006298628.1:2833466-2839696 GCF_000327345.1 Myotis davidii
CAGTGTGAGTGGAAAATGGAAGAGTTCTCCATACTGACATTAAAAAGTAAGAGGTCTTTTGCTAAAAATCCTTCAATCTAACCTATTTCTACAGAATTCCCAGGATGGAAATGAAAATGAAAGGAGCCTAGAAAGGACTCAGCTCTCCATGTTCGGTGGTATGTGGCTAAGCAAAAATGAAGACACAGCAAACTAAACAAACAAAACATTCCAAACATAACTAATGTCCATTTTCTTCACAGAATACCGAAGATCTGGAAAGCTGGCTTTCCCGGTTTTCATTTGGGTATTTGGATCCAGAGTTCGGGATGCTTTACCTGAATCGTTCTACCTCGAGTAGGAAAGAGAAAAAGAGCTTGCGTTTATCTTTAGAATTTTATAATGCAGAACAATGGGACAGATACATTTTTGTCTCTTTATTCTTTCTAAATGAAAGGGATATAGAAGACTGGAAAATATTCAAAGCAACATTTTAAAAAAGATGTATTTTTATTGATTTCAGGAAGGAAGGGAGAGGGAGGGAGAGAGAGACAGAAACATTAACGATGAGAGATTATCATCTATCGAGCACCCCCTGCAAACCCCCTACTGGGGATAGAGCCCGCAACCCGGGCACACGTGCTCTTGACCGGAATTGAACCTGGGATCCTTCACCAGCAATAGATATAGGTCTTTTTTTTTTTGGTCTCTTTATTCTTTCTAAGTGAAAGGGATATAGAAGATTGGAAAATATTCAAAGCAACATTTTAAAAAAGATAGATTTTATTGATTTCAGGGAGGAAGGGAGAGGGAGACAGAGAGAGAGACAGAAACATCAACGATGAGAGATTATCATCTATCGAGCACCCCCTGCAAACCCCCTACTGGGGATAGAGCCCGCAACCCGGGCACACGTGCTCTTGACCGGAATTGAACCTGGGATCCTTCAGTCTGCAGGCCGACGGTCTATCCAGTAAGCCAAACCGGCTGGGGCTCAAAGCAAATTAGGCTCTACTCTTCCTCTCTCTTCTTCCAGCTCTCTTGTACACAAATCTCTGTGGGGAGTGGGGAAGCGGATCCTAGGATTGAAGTGAATTGAATCAGTGCATAAACCTCTCGCTCTCACGCATTCTGCATTGACCAGGTGCTGAGATGTGCCAATGTCAGACTCCTCCCCTGGAAAACAAGAAAGGGCCTGATTCCCTCTCCTTCCCCCACCCCCACACATATTTTAAGTTTAGTTTTCAATTTTATTTTTGCTGACAAGTGTAAATATTTGCTCTGTTGCTGAGACATAGTTCAGATTCTTCTCTTGGGTCAGGGAAAGCCCGGAGGAGCACTCTTCCATCCTCTTCTTTCCACTGAGTTAGGGACCAAGATGCAGACAGTTTTCCTGAAGTCACATAGGGTCTCACTCAGCCCTTTCCTGCTTCAGCCTTGAACTGGGAGTGGTTTCCTGAGCCACAGGGTCCACTCTCCAGGGGGTTCTGAAAACCTTGATTAGGAGAGAAGAGAGAAAAGCTCACAAATCCTTGGCAGGTCTGAATAGTAGGTCTTTTTATACTAGGTGTACCTGAAAAGAAAGGACTCTCCCTGCCCCCACACCCCTGCCCCCATACACACCATGACCCTGCAAGCTTAAAGGAATTTTGTTAAGGGAGAGGAGGAGTAAGTTACTCTGCTCCCAGCAGCAGGGAGAGGTGTCTTTCTCCTGGCCTTTGGCAGATGTGGAAAGAAACGCCTGCCCAGTAATGAGATACCAATCCAGCTTTCAGACCAACATTGCCTTTGGATACTTTGATGACCATCTAGCTGCTTCTTAGCTCACAGAGCTGAGGAATCTGAATTACTGAACTCTATTCTGTTCCTTTCCCCATGCAACCCCTGAAAATAGCCCCAAAGCATTTGATTTCTCCTTCAGGTAAGCGAATGTCCCCAGACATATCAGTGCGGAAGCTGACTATTGCTGGGAATGTCTTGCTTTTCTCAACCTCCCTAAGTGCCCACCTGAGATGGACTTAGAGGATGAGGGTGGGGTAAATCAAAGCAACATAATGATTAAAAGCTTGGAGATGGAAAGAATGTAAAGACCTTGTCCTTTCTACCCTCACCCAATCTTTACTACAACATCCTGGGCTCAGGCACCTCTAGCAATCGGGGACCACTATTAGGGAGATTCTTCCAATGTTGGACTTCTCTAAATAATAGAAAACACTCCTCCAAATATTTGAAGAAACTGTCCTATGTGGCCCTTCTCTAGGGTAATACACACTCAAATTCCTCAATTGTTTTCTTAAGATCCAATTTCCAGATCTTTCCTCATTCTGTCTTCCTTCCTTAGTTAATATTTTCCATAATATTAAGTGTCTAGAACTAAACAGAAAACATAAAGTGTAATTGGATCAATTCAAAGTAGAGTGGAAGTGACCTTGATGTGAGCACTACCTTTCTGTTGATACAGGCAGGATAGCTTGGGCAGGGAAGAACAGAGGGCAGGCTAGTGTTTGGTGATAAGGGAAGGCATCCCCTTTCTCTTGCAAACTGTGTCCATCCATTTGACCTCTAGTGTTGCATCAGTCACTGATACCATAAGCCCCGCAAATCTCCAAGCTCAGGGAGAGAGCTACCAGATTGGCCATTATTTGTGGGGAGCAAACATTTGCTGAGCAGTCTGTGTAAGCTGTGAGAAGGGAAGGGGGCATTGGAGCAGAGAAACAATGTGGACAGGTGAGCAGGAGAGGCCTGCTATCTCAAGGGAAGGAAGTACAGATGATCTTGGCTTAGGCAGCTACTCCAGTTCTGCTCCTTATCATTGCTGTCCAAGTAACGGCTCCTTTCACAGGGCTTTAGCCTGACCTTCCTTCTTAGTGGCAGCTGTTCTCATTTTTGTTACCACTGTTGTTGTTATTGACATTTATATGGCACTTTGCTATTAGTTCTGACTTTTCATCATATCTCTGGAAGGTTAGTATGATCATTACTCCTTATATGAGGAGCCCGAGGCTCAGAGAAAATAACGAATGCATCCAAGATCACATATCTGAAAAGCAACATATCATTTCCTTTTTCTGCCTCTGGCCCTCAAGAATTTATACGCAAGTCCACATATTTGAAATATGCAATGCATTTTAGATGATGGCCTCTCTCCCACCTCATCCTACCCCCAATTTCACCCTCGCTATCAGACCACCAATCATTGTTCAGGGTCTTAGGTCACTGTCTTTTCCCTTTTGAAGGAGAAAATCAAGCAGACTACCCAAATACTTAAGATAACCAGGTTCAACTAAGGAATACCCCTCTCTGTGCAATATCTATTAAAGATTGATATTTCCTGAAAATCGAGACTAAGCCAGATATTGGTTGACTTGCAGATTCTGTGAGAAACTCTAATGGTCCAGGGTTTGGTCATGATGAAAGGTTTTGCTTTAGGGATCTTCCACGTGGGGTGATCTTCTCCAAGCTTGGAAAGATGTAAACACTTTGAACATGACTGATCTTGAAGTTGAAGGGTTCAGGCTTGGTATATTACAGCAAACCTGGGGAAATGGGAACGAGGGTATTCAAGTGAATTTGGGAAGGGTTCTTATTGAGGACATATATTTCCAAATTCTTCTGATGGGTATACGGATGCTACGACTCCTCATCTATTGGGAGTCATAAAACAGGACTAGATAAAAAGTAAAAGCTTTCCACATAGTTCAGGTGCCTGCTCTGAAATGAGTCAGCTTCCCTCCATATTCTCCCCATCACTGTGTTGAAGATCCTGGTCATGGAAGATGTATAGGTCAAAGCTTAAAGATGTTGAGGAACAAGCAGATCAAAGTCCAAATCTCCAATCTCTTCCACCTGTGAGCCTCCCAGCACTGGCCTGCAGAGCCAGGCACAAGGCAGATGGAAGGCAGAAACCTGGAGGCCAGGAGCAGCTTCCCATTCCATAACTCAGCTGGTTCCTGGAGGCCTCTCGTGTGGTCCTGACAGTATAATTAACAGGAGAGGAGACAGGGAGAGGAAAGAAGAGGGACACGGAGCCAGATTAGGGGCAGTAGATCACCTGGGTCTGGCAGCGACTCTCCTGCTTCATGCAAATGTTGCTTTAGCCCAAGGAAGCCACATTCTGGGACTGGCTTGCTTGCTGTTTATTTAAAAATACACAGACTTTGCAACCCATCTGGAAAGCTCTGAAGGGGCTCCCGATAAGGCCATCTCATCATATCCCAGCAGCAGGGCAGTAAATCGAGAACATGCAGAAACATCAAAAAAAGCCCTTCCTTGATCAGATGGAAAGAATCTGCCAAGTCTGCAGATAAGGAGATCACTAGAGAGAGCGGGGGTGTGAGTCCCTCAGAGAAAGCTTATTTATTTTCTTCTTTCCCTTACCTGCTGCCCCCTAGATGAGAGCAAGGCATGCACAGCAATCGGGAGGTGGGTGAGCACTGGTTGTGAGGCCAGGCAGCCCAAGTCACCAGGTGCTCCAAGTAAGCAACGTAAGAGAAGCTCGCCCTTCCTTATCGCTTCTGGAATACAAGGCACCGAGACGCAGCGGCTGCCAACGTAAAAGGCCATCACAGAGCAAATGCCCGAATGGGAGAGACATATTTGAGAAAGAACAGGTAACATTTTCAACATATTTAGAGATCCTAGCCCTCATCCAACTTCAGTATCCCCTTACCTGAGCTTTTACCAGTGAGAAGTGTCAAACATATTAAATAGTTTGTGGGAAGGCAGGAGCCAGGCACCTTCCCAGTCCTTTTTTCACGTGTTGGAGCCCGGCATGCTGAAATAATGGGTCTTGGTAATTTTACAAGCTAAGGGTCTTCAAGCATGCCGTATTTCACTTACTCTGCACATAGCCAGTCAGTACCATATATGTTTTTTTAAATATATTTTATTGATTTTTTTACAGAGAGGAAGGGAGAGAGATAAAGAATTAGAAACATCGATCAGCTGCCTCCTGCACATCTCCTACTGGGGATGTGCCCGCAACCCAGGTACATGCCCTTGACCGGAATCGAACCTGGGACCTTTCAGTCGGCACGCCGACGCTATATCCACTGAGCCAAGCCGGTTTTGGCAAGTACCATGTTTTAAGAGCATCTTAGACTCTCTGAATTGGAAGGGACCACGAAGATTATCTGGCCCAATCTCCTTTTTGTGACAATGTTTTCACCAAGTGGTTGTCTAGCCTTTGATTGATACCCACCCATCATCGGAGACAGGGAGTTCACATCAGAGATGGTCAGCATTTTCTTCAAACCACTTTAACTGCTTTTCTTTATTTAAGATGAGATTTGTTTTACTGAAGCTTTTACTCTTGGCTCCTGTTCTTTCAGAAGACAGTCACGATGCTTTCCCACCTCACTCTTTTCTATTCCAGGTAAAACAACCCCTTATCCTTCAGCTGCTCATTTATGATATGACGATATCACGAAGAAACCAGAGGAATATCCTCTGAGAACACCCAGATTAACTCCTACATGGTGTTACCACCAGTAGAGAGTCAGTTTGGACTATAACATTTTCTTCTTTCTTCTAGTCCTGAACCTCTCACTAAGTGGCCCCAGACCTGGCACTCGCAGCAGCCAGCCTTGGTTCCCAGGTTGGCCTTACTTCTCCAAGCCCAGCAGAAGTAGCAGCAATCTGCAGATCACTTTGTATCTTATGCTGGCTTGCCCCAGGCAGAGCAGGTGATGGCTGACCTTGGCCTGTGCCTCCTGGGAGGCCCCAGAGCCAGCACCCCAGGTGGACAGCTTCAGACCATGTGGAAGCACCACCCATCCACCTTCACAAGCAACATACTCAAGGGGTTTACTCAGCAGGCACCAGAGCCCCACCGTAGTAAATCCTGCTCTGGGGAGTGGGCCCCCACACAGCTGACGCTCCATGGTGGTCAGTGGTCACAGTCAGTTCTTGCAGCTAATCAGCCTGGGGGTAAATCCCTCCCATTGAGGTGCCATCAGCAATCAAGGCTCAACTACAACAGGAGGGTGTACAGCCCACATGGAGGGGCACACCTGGAGTGTCCAGCTTGAGTGAACAGAGCTTTTCTTTGTTGGGAAATTTTTGATTACTGAGTCAATCCCATTACTTCTTAATCATCTGTTTAGATTTTTTGTTTCTTCATGAATAGTCTTGGTAGGTTGTATGTTTCTAGTAATTTATACAGTTCTTCTAGGTCAGTGGTCGGCAAACATGTGGTTCTCGAGCCACATGAGGCTCTTTGTCCCCTTGAGTGTGGCTCTTCCACAAAATAA
>NW_006298628.1:2840698-2853594 GCF_000327345.1 Myotis davidii
ATGGGTCGGCAAACTGCGGCACGTGAGCCACGCACGGCTCTTTAGCCCCTTGAGTGTGGCTCTTCCACAAAATACCACGTGCGGGTGCGCACGTACAGTGCGATTGAAACTTCATGGCCCATGCGCAGAAGTCAGTATTTTGTGGAAGAGCCACACTCAAGGGGCCAAAGAGCCTCATGTGGCTCGAGAGCCGCAGTTTGCTGACCACTGAGAATAACATCTAGGTTATTCAATTTGTTGGCATATAATTGTTAATAATAGTCTCATATGATCCTTTGTATTTCAGTAGTATTATATTATCTCACTTAATCCTCTCAACAGTAGGTAAGGTATATATATTTAATCTCCATTTTACAGAACAAAGAAAGTGAAACTTAGAGTGGTTAAATGACTTTCCTAAGGTTATATAGCTGGTAATTGCTGGAGCCAGGTCTTGAACCCGTCTTTTGACTTCCAGTTCATTGTTCTTTCCCTGTACAGGGCAATGAGAAAGCAACTGGAAGTGCTGAGCATGGAGAAGAAAAACTAAGGGCAGACATTATAGATATTTTCAAAGATCGCAAAGAATGTCACATGGGGTTTTTGAAAAGGCTTCCATTCACGCCATTTTCCTTCTATAAGAGAAATTGGGAAAGGAATAGGAGGAGCTTTTTAATAATAAAGGCTGTTTAAAATTGAACTGGGCTTCCTAACCAACACCCTATTACTCAAAGTGTTAAAGCATCAGTATATGACTATCAGTATATTGCAGGGCTGGCTTAACCACAACCACCACCAAAGATGGGCGTCACCACTTTGTAGAGAAGTGGATTATGTCTTGCTGTTAGAAGCAAGTAAAGAAAACAACTCTGAAGTAGAAGAAATAAAGGCTGGTTCCCATCAGGAAGTATGTTCCTTCCAAGATACTTCAGCTTGCAATGTTAAAAAGTCCTCATTCCAATTGGAACCAGGAAATCAAGATCTTCAAAACTCAAAAGGCGTGACCAAATGGGCATAAGGGCGATGGTTACATTAAGGACAAGGCGGAGGGGACTACTGAGCAAGGCTTTCCATCTTGGCCAAATCCTTTTCCTGGAAGCACTTTGAAAATTTGGCTTTATATTCTTTCTGGGACAAGGGAGAAGTCAGTAACTTTGAGAGTCAGGGTGGGAAATTGTTGAGACATAACCCAATTGTCAAATGTCCTTCATTCTCCTCTGTCAAGGTTTCTAGGATCTCAGGCGTCCTGACTGCTCAGTGAAGCACTGAGCTCCTGGGAGGAACGGGTATTGGAAGAATATCGATGTCTGTGCGTTCAGGATTTAATAATCCGGACACATATTGTCCTCGCCCTTCTGTGAACCCCGACCTTCTTTTCAAGTCCCTGGCCTCCATGTTCATTAAAAAGTCTGCTCACCAGTGACCTGGGCCCCAGTGTAGCTGACACGGCCTCTGTCCTTTCATTTCTGCTCTGGCCCTGACGTGCTCCAGGGATGCAAAACAGCCAGGGCTCAGTGGTGAGAAAATAACTTGCTGGAGAAATCTGTCTATAGCAAGGATTTCAGTGTGGAGCTAGGAGATGGGAAAAGGACAGCCGGAAATAAGAGGTTTTGCCCTGCCGAGCAGAAAAAAATATTGTTTTCATGGGCCACAAGGAGGCAGAGGTTGAGCCAAGGATGAAATTCTGAAATTCTCTTCTAAGGCAAGAAAAACAAGAGAAAGAGCATCTCTCCAGCTACAGCCAAAGTAGCTTTAGGGCCAACCTTTCGGTCAGGTATGCCCTCTGGTTTCCTCTCACAGCTTTACATTCTGGACCAGAGACCTATCTCCAGCTGAGTTTTGAAAAGGCGATTTGGGTTACATTCCTGACAGCTTCTTTTTCAAAATGTAATTCTGAGGCCTTGCCCACTGTCTCTGTAATTCTCACTCTGAACCTTAACAGAGATATAGCGCCGGAGACTTTTGACATGAGTTGACATGTTCCAGGCTTTGACATTGAACAAGGATGTGAGTTATGACAAATGACTCTCTTGGTCCAACAGGATGTACACACTGAGGGGCTTCGCTGAATGTGGGGCTGAGATGCACTGAGTAATCCACTATCTCTGGCTCAGGTGCCTTAGCGACAGCATTTGTAATGTGGCCAGGGAGGCTTAGAGGTGCAACCTAAGACTGAAGAGCAGGTTTTTCTTAGGCATGACCTAGCACTTAACAACAGCCTGAATAAATGTTTGTTGAGCACATACTTTGTGCCACATACAGTGACAGATGGGGCAATAGCAATCGATGTTTGCAGAGCACTTCTATTTATAAGGCATCTCCTTTCCTCTACATAAGAGCTCTGTGAAATAGGTATGGCAAGTTACTATTCTTTTCAAGTTTATTTTACAGATGAAGAAACTGAGAATCAAATGAATTAAGTGACCTGCCTAAGGCCATACAGTTAATCAAGGGTGGAACATGTTTTCAGACTTAAACTCCCACGTTCCGTCTCCTGTAACAAAATAACCTACACCTATGGCCAGAATAGCTAGCTTAAAACAGACTATTTCTTGTATTTCTTGTAGGTGGGTATGGACGATATAAGATTGGCCTTTATTGGTAGTTGCTGCAGTTGGGTATATGAGAGTCCATTATATTCATACTAGTGGTCCGGTGCATGAAATTTGTGCGGCGGGGGAGGGGGGGATAGAGGTGTTGTCCCTCAGCCCGGCCTGCACTCCTAACTGCCTCCTCCGCTGGTCTGATCACTCCCAACTGCCCTCCCCTCCTGGCTTATTGCCCCTAACTGCCTCTGCCTCAGCCCCGCCATCATGGCTTTGTCCAGAAGGATGTCCGTAAGGTCTCCTGGTCTAATTAGCATATTACCCTTTTATTAGTATATGTACATATATATATGTGAAATTTTATATAATAAAAAGTTAAAATAAAAAACCTGTGCTCAAATCCTGCACCTTTGAAACTCTTCTTAGATAAATCTGATTTTCCTGTCTTCTCTGCTTTTAATGGCTGCCATTTATTGAGTGTTTATCGTATCCAGCACGTACTCTGGTAAGTGCTATCTTTACCTCTCACTATTTAATCCTCACAACCACCCCGTAAGTAGGAACTACTACTCTTGTTTTCCAGATGAGGAATCTGAAGCTTAGAGAGGTCACATAACTTGCCCAAGATCAGGCCTTCAGGAGATATCAGAGCAGAGACTTGAACTCGGGTCTGTCCAGAGTTCAATTCCTATTTCCTAGCTTACAGCCAGAGGGGGCCATCCTTCTCTTGGAGGCAATGCTATCTGAAATGTGCTTTCATTCTCACCAGCTTCTAAGAAGCTCCGAACATGGAATTGGAGACATTCTTATCCCACCGCTGGAAAAATAGGGCTTATAAACAGAAAAGCTCTTCCATTTGGCCAGGCCTGTCTGTCCTCACCTCCCTCAGGGGATTCAAGCACTTAACTCTGTTTTGTCATCTCAGGTGCACGAAGCTGGCATCCATGACCATCTAAGCGCAGGGGTCATGGGCTTTCTTTCAGTCCCTGCCAGTAAAATTTCTATCAAAGAAGTGGGGAAGCAGGTAGAGTGGAGTGGGGAGGGGGACAATTGCCTTCGAAGGAGATTTAGGTTCCATGTCTCTCCGTGGATTCACAGAACCAACCTTTGGCAGGCAAAGTCTTTCCTGTCATTGGACTGGCCAAGGTCCAAGGGCACCAGAACCAGCAAAATGGGAGCGGCTTGCCTGATTTCAGCCAAATCTTGCTCTGGCTAGTCCTCTCTAGTGGCAGCCTTCTCGTACTAGCGGGAAGAGCCGTGGGCTGTTATCTGGTGTGGTATCAAATATTTAGCTGGAGAACTTTCAGAGCGCTTCAGGGACGCGGGGAACTGTTTAGATATCAGATTCTCTCCTGCCAGGTCAAGCGAACCCTCTGCTGACGAATGGCTGTGTTTCCTCAAGCATCTTTCCCAGCAGCTAGTTATCTCGTGTGCCCTTTAACTCGCTGTCCAGCTGAGAGGCCCCAGGCCTGCAGAAGCTGTTCTCCTAATCCCCATCTCAGGCTCAAACGGCTGCAGTGGGCGATGGAAGGTTGTTTACAAAAGATGAAGGCTCGCTGCCTCGCACCTGGTTTCTGTCTGGCCCACGCTGACGGGGATGAAGGATTCTTCATTTATCTCAGCTTCTCTTCTCAGGCAGCTCCCGCTGTCATGGCAAGTTTGGGCCGGTGTTTCATTCCCTGATAAGCAGCTTTCTGAGGAGCCGAGGAGAGCCACTTACAGGCCTACATACCTCTCTGAAGCCCCCCACCCCGGTCATGGGGACGCAGGGCTGAATGGGGTAGGGGCTGCTGAGGGTTTAGAGAGGAGGTCAAGTGGGCCTTGATTCCAGATATCTGGTGGTCAGGTCATTTGCTCTCTCTCTATTTACAGATTTTGGGAATAGGTAGCCAAATAATAACCATCTGCCCTTTTTCCCTGCTGGAGAGTGAGAGAGAAAGGGCACTTGCTGGCAAACAACATCAGGGACAACCTTGTTTAATGAAGAATGGGGACAGTGTAGAGAAAGGTCCACTGAGACAGAAATCACATTCTAGAAGGAGGGAGTTGGCATGCAGAGTGTGAAAACCCATCCCTAAAAGCTCCTAAAGATAAAGAGATGGTTCATGATAATCACTAACATTTACGGGGTATTTACCACGTGCCCAAGCGCTGTGCTAAGCACTTGATCTCATTTAATCCCAAAACGTAAATACTCTTATTATATCCATTTAATATATGAGGAAACAGAGGCTTAGAGAGATTAAGTATACAGCCAATTTGAAGAAGAGCTGAGATTTCAACAAAGGATAGCTCTGTCCCCGGGCCCCAAGCCCGGAGACCCACTGTGGGTAGCCAAGTCTGAAGGTATAGAGTTACGTGGCTACTGATGTGTGTTTAGGAACATTGGTGTCTGGTTTTACTTGGTGACAAGCTTGGTACTTGTCACCTGGTACTTGAACCTGGAGTGAGGAAGCAAGTGTAGGTGGCGAGTTAGGGAAAGCAGATAGCAAAGGGTAGTGTGATTTGGCCTCTCAGTGAAGCTGAATTTGGGGAGAGGCAGGAGACCACAGGCCCCCAACAGCCTTTGGGGTTTTGAAGAGGCAGATTTCCATGAACACAACTGCTTCCCTCTGACTTGGATAAATCCACTTGCTGCCTCCACCTTCCTGGGAGAAGTCAGTAACGCTTTGGGAATAATATGTCATAGTAGGTCTAACAGTGGTATTTTCTGGGTAAAGCAGAAAGTTAGTAATCTCAGTTTTTGGAATCTACTCCAAATAGTTGAATAAAGCACCGACCCTCTAGGAAGGTGTCTCCCCCTTCCTGGGACAGGCGCTTTGAGTGGCTTGGACAAACCACCACCCTCCTCTGCGTTGGAGGAACATTGGACTGTCCACAGACAGGAAGCCCCCGCGGACGCACCTGTTGTGCCGATGATCCTGGAGAACCAGGCCGGACCGTGTGGATGGTGCAATGACGCTACGCCCCTGGCTAGCAGACAATCCTGTTGAGGAGTCTGGAGCATGTTCACTTTCAAAACTGGTGGTACTATTGGCAGCTGAGTGGAGAAGAAGGACTGAGGCCTAACCCCAGGCTTCAGTCCCGGGAGGGCTGGTCCAGGACCCAGGAGCTCTGTGCTCCATTTTGATTCCACCACTGAGTTGCTGTGGACATTAAGAGGCTTAACAGTCCCTGGACCTCCTCTTCCAGAACAAGGAATTTCACCCCATTCCTGGACATTAGACTATGGCAAACACAAAGACAAACAGGACTACTCAAAATGCCCCCTACATTCAAGGCCAGGTGGCTTTATTAAAGGTAAGTCCATGTCGCTGTTCTCCCTCACCTCCTCCTGCCCCGGTCTGGGCTGCTTCTCCATTGGAGCAGCCCAATCAGCTCCCAGGACCTCACTGCCTGGGGGCAGAAAGCATTGACAGAAGACCTTCAAGCTTCATTCCTACAATTGCAGCTCCTATCTGACCCCTTGAGGACAGACGGTTGGAGACAGGGGAAGATTGAGGTGGGGGAGGGAGGGGACGCTCTATTTCACACTCGTCCAACCTGATGCCCCCGTGAGGACCGGGATGGTGACAGGCCCTGGACTGAGTGTTCAGAGCAGCTGAGTCTTGTGGACAAGAAGCAGATAAACTGCACCAGGCCTCTTAATGAACCCAGCGCCAGCTTCAGATAAACTGTCGCCACTTACTCCTCCTGGCCCTCCCTTCTCCAGGAAAGGAGCAACAGGCGTGGAGCAGGCTCTGGCCAGTGACTGTTGCTCTCCAGGGAAGTTCCGGGTGGAGCAGACTCTCAGAAACTCTGATTAGAACCTTGTTTGATTCCCCTTTGCTCCAGCCGAATCCAACTCTCCAGGCCCAAATAGAAGCAGGAAACTAGCAGCTGTCAGAAAAATACAGATAAAAGCCACTGGGGGGATGTTAACTCAAAAAACATGTTCCCTGGTACCTCAGAGTGTGACTGTATTTGTAGATAGTTCCCTTAAAGAGGCAATTAACGTAAAGGAGGCCATAACAGTGGGCCCTAATCCAATATAGCCAGTGCCCTTATTCAGTGGTTCTCAACCTTGGCTGCACATTAGAATCACCGGGGAATCTTTTTAAAATCCTGACTTCTCGGCCTCATTCTCCGGAAATTCTGTTTCTTTGTTACTAATGTTGTGGCCCCACCCCAGAACAAAGAAACAGAATTTCCAGAGGATGAGCCCCAGCAATCAGGATTTTTTTTAAAAAAATATTTTATTGATTTTTTACAGAGAGGAAGGGAGAGAGATAGAGAGTTAGAAACATCGATGAGAGAGAAACATCGATCAGCTGCCTCCTGCACATCTCCTACTGGGGATGTGCCCGCAACCCAGGTACATGCCCTCGACCGGAATTAAACCTGGGACCCTTCAGTCCGCAGGCCGACGCTCTATCCACTGAGCCAAACCGGTTTTGGCCAGTAATCAGGATTTTAAAAAGATTCCCAGGTGATTCTAATGTGCAGCCAAGGTTGAGAACTACTGCCTTAGAAGAAACCAACCCTGGCAATACCTTCACTTTGGACTTTTAGTTTCCAGAATTGTTAGAGGGAAAAAAAAATCCTATTGTTGAAGCAAACAAAAAATGATGCATTTGCTTTCTTGCTTTTTACCACTTCTCTTCCCACAGAAGAAGTATGTACATTATAAGCCAGTCAATTCTGTTTAGAGATGTTGAAAGCCTCATCCCAGATCAGCAGGGCAGTGGCAAAGGTAAGACTAAAATCTGGGAGTATTGCCTCCCACCAGGAATTTTTTGTTATAATATTTCCCCTCCTATTTAGCTCAATAATTGCCTCAATTGTATGCTTTGTGTTGGCCCTTGGAGACCTGACCATGCAGGTTCTAAGAAATGGACCATCTCTTTGTAGGTCATTGGGGCAAGCAGATTCAAGCTCATTTCTTCTAGGTGGCACACCGCTAGGATAACCCCATGAGCCCATAAGACTTATACAAAGGTTAACTAAATAGAATGTGTGAGCAAGTGGTCATTCTTAGGAAAATTAAGAAGGCTTTTCTGAAGGCATCTGAAAGAGGTATATGTTTCTCATTGGGGCAATGTAAAAAAAGTGTTCGAACACTAGGATAAGGGCCAAGCCCAGGACTGGAGAGAATATGATGACACAAATCTCAAGCATATCTATTCCAACAGTTTTGAGAGTCTATGGGAATTTGGCAGAAGATAGTTATAATGTGAAGGATATGATCTAGCGAAACCAAGGACCTTCTAATTTTTATCTCAATGTTTTACATCCAGGGTAAATATTTTTAACTGAAGGAGATAGGAACATTCCAATTTTTTCTTTTGACCTAGCTGCTGAGTTTGGATGGATTGGTATTATTCTCTAATGGTTTCAGTTAAGTGAACAAAACACGCCATACATTTCTTCTATTGCCCACACAGTGGCTACTTATCACAGCTCTGATCACTTAGTAGGGCCCTATTGAATTCTGAATGAGTTTGGGATGTTTCCTTAGCTGGTGATGCTCATTGGTATTACCATCCTTACTATTTGACTATTAAACATTCCATAGCCTTCGACTCAAAGTGTGACCCAGGGACCAGCCTCAGCAGCATTGCTTGGGAGCTTGTCAGAGGTTCAGGATCTCAGGCCCACCCATATCTATTAACTCAGAGTCTTCAATTTAGCAAGATCTCCACCTGATTTATATGCACATTATAATGTGAGAAGCACTTGTTCATATGACATCATCTCATTCCATTGCTCTTCTATCTATGAGGTAGGCAGAGCAATTACCTCCATTTCTTATCATTGGAAACTGAGGCTCAGAGGTCAAGAAACCTGCCCATGCTCACACAGCTAAGTGGAGGAGTTGGAATTTGAACTCAGGTCTTTTGACTCTAGATCCTAAGCTCCGTCTGCTATGCCATGATTCAGAAGGAGAGACAAACTGCTGACTCAGTGCAATGAGTTACCCAGCCACTTCATCTCTTTGCGTTTCTGACTGTTTTTCTTATGTGTGAGATGGTCTCTGATGTGATGATGACAACCTCAGTTCTCCCTTCAGTCCTCTTCTCTCCAGCCACCTAACAGCATCGCTAACCCCGGCCAACTGCTTCACACGCACAGGCTGTTAGCAATAATTGCCAGCACCTGTCACAGTGCGTGGCATTTAGTAGGCACTCAACAAATGTTTGTTGAGCCAAATAGAATTACCTAGCGTTCGCGTGAGCTCTCAGCTGTTGATTACCAAGGCACGTTGGTGAAGGAGTGCTCTGGGTCATTGGGACTCCTCTCTCAAGCAGAGAGAAACATTCAAATTACAGGTCTTCCCGACAAGGATTAGGAACACCGTCTTCGTAACCTGAAGGGCAGATTTAAAAAGCAAATTCCATTGTCCGTGTCTGTCTCCTGAGTAGGACCCGAGCCAGGAGCTGCCTGGAGCTGGTGAGTGTGGAATTTACGTGCTTACATTGGAAAACAGACTCTGCTGCATTTTCTCGACTGGAAGCATGGAGTGTGGGAAAAGTCAAGAGCATTGACTAAGCCAAGTTTGAAGCCAGGGGTCAGCAGAAGGAGATTACTGGGTGACTGTGCTGGGATCTGCCTATAAAAGTTGGCTAAAACTTGAGGCTTTCTCTGAGATTGTTGATACGGGAAAAACCTAAACAACCAGGCAGGGGATTTCAGTGCATTTAAACAGACACAGAGCTGAGTAGGAAACGCCTTGGTTTCGTTGCTTCTCCAAGAGAGTAGAAAGAAAGCAAAGCTCTGAGAAGGGTTGAATGCTTATTCTGTAAGAAGTTTTCTGATGATCTGGGCTATGAAGATGAATCCCAGTAGTAAGTTTGGCAGCATTTTAGCATCTCTTACCAAAATATAAGCAAAAGGAATACACTGTCTTTTACAAGGAGCTTGTCATGCCTCACTATCCCTGAGCAGGGCCCATATTTGTGGCTCCTCTACCTGAGTAGGGGTAGGGCTGGTTGTTTGGTTTTACCCATATGCTCTCATCTAGCCCTCTTGGTGTCTGGTGAAATCTGTGAGCCAGAAGATAGACAAACCTATAACTCTGTCTTCCTCTGTGTGTGTCAGATCCTAAACTACAGAGGGAGTGAGCCCCAGATGCAAAAGATGCAGTGTGGCCTTTGATCATCTAAAGATTAAAGAGACTTGGTTCATCCTTGTCCAACTTTGTTAGTAGCCAGCACAGTGACTATTTTGCTTCCACATAACAATCTGGGGAGGCAAGGGTTAGAAGAAAGTCCTCCCTTTGCTCCTTCCTACCCTGCTCAACTTGTTTTGGCCAGGAAATCTGGGATTTTCTAAGAGCTAGATCAGAAAGAAAGACTTACCAGCTCAAAGTAGATCTATTTCCATTGTTACCTCCTTTAATGTAATTGTTTTGCCTGACTCAGAGCTTTGTTGGGGTAAGAAGATTTCTTTCCCTTCCTGTCATCCTGCTCACTGAAATCTACTACTCCAGGTGATTGGCTGGTTGATTCCCTTATCCAGCAAGCATGGATGTGTAGAGCATTGAGTAGTCATGGGAGAGAATCAACTTCTTCCTCTTTGTCCCTCCCCAGGTGTCCCCTACTCAGACTTCTGTCACAGCACTTACAGCATTTTATTGCATTTATTTGATATGTTTTCATGTATCTCCACTTAAAAGGCAATGGACATCTTGAGGGAAGGAGTACTTGTTTCTATCCTAAGCATTTAGCCAGGGTGTCTGGCACAGGGGAAATACTCAGTATATAGTTGATTAAATGGAATGAACAAGGAGGGTTGAAAGGATAAAGATGACTCAACCAGAGAGATCCAGGTCTCAGAACAAAAGACAGCAGATTTCAGTTCTTCTGAATAGCCTGGGCCTGGGGTAAACCTCCAAAATGATTCCAGGTTTGGAGATTTGACCTCTTCAATCTTGACGTTGCTAGAGCCTCGGTGTGGTCGCTGTGCTGTTGGTAGTGTCATGAAGGTATTTGTCAGGACTGAGGACAGCTGCTAATATATCATCATTTTGAATGTCACAGAGAACACTTATCAGTAATAGAGCATTGCTTAGACACTGTTGCCACAATACATTTTATTAATTGATTTGTAAAATTATTGATATACATATTAGTGTTCATATTTTGTGTGAACATTTTTTTTATCCTCACCCAAGGAATGAGGATATTTTTTTCCACTGATGTTTTTTTAGAGAGCGTTGAAGTGGAGGGAGAGAGAAACATCGATGTGGCACGTTGATTGGTTGCCTCCCACACGAGCGGGGATTGGACCTGCAACCCAGGTATGCGCCCTTGATTGGGAATCAAACTCAAGATTATCTGGTGCGCAGCCCTATGCTCTACCTGCTGCCCAGGGCTCTTGTGTGCATTTTTAATAGAAATATAAAATGTCAAAGGTGAAAGCCTGTAGGAAGAAGTTCACCCCCTTCTTTTTACAAATGAGGAGTTGAAGCTCAGGGGATGAGCAAGAACATATCACTAGCTAACAGAAGGCTGGGATTAGGACCGAGGCCTTCCAACCCACAATAAAACACTTCGAAACTGTGGAGAAGATGGCAGTGGCTATGCAAGAGTTGCTTCTCTCTTAATAGGAAACCTGAGCATTTTCTTCTATTTCCTTCCAGCTGAAACATACACAGCTGTTTCTCTCTCCCTCTCTCTCTCATTTTTTTTCTGTCTTACCCTCCTTCCCTTCCTATTGCCAATATTTATTGAGCACTTACTATGTTCCAGGCATTTTTGGTATGCATTCTCTCACTTAATTTTCACTATAACCCTATGAGGTAAGCCTCATAACAACTATTCTTCCCATTTTCTAGAAGAGGCCCAGGGAGTTAAACAACCTGCCTAGTTGAAATTCAAATTCAATATGTCTCACTGTAGAGTCCATGTTCTTAGTCCTTGCTTTGTAGTTTTTAAAAATAATTTTACACAGATTTAAGCAATAATGCACTAGGGAGAAATGAACTCTTTTGCTGTCAAAGGAACCATTTTTTTTTGTTAGGTAGGTACCAGGCTCCCCCCTATTTTGTGCACATCAGCCACTACAGCTGTTTGCTAGGATTTGTTTTAATGCCCATCTCTTCCACTAGAGTGGAAGGAGAAGGGGTTGCATCTTTTTTCTTTTCTTTTCTTTTTATAATTTCCAACACCTAGCACAGTCCCTGGCACAGAGAAGGTGCCTAATACATGAATAGATGAGCCCTGGCTGGGTGGCTCAGTTGGATGGAGAGTCGTCCCGTACACCAATGGGTTTCAGGTTTGATCCCCCGTCGGGGCTCATTCAGGAGGCAGCCAATCGATGTTTCTTACATGGATGTTTCTCTCTCTCCCTTCCTCTTTCTCTAAAATCGGTAAACATATCCCCAGGTGAGGATTAAAAAGAATAGGTGAATGCGACTCTGATAGAGCTCACAGCATGCACACACTAGCACAAACATTCCACCGGGGACTGGCTCCACTACATCTGCTCTTTTTGCTCGGTTTCCTTCTGGGAGAAAGAACATGCCCTTCAAAACAGAATGTCAGTAGGTAACCTTCTGATCTCTGAAACCTGGTGTCTGGCCCATTTACTCCTTTGCTGGGTACCTCCCGGCGGTCCACGTGCAGATGGTATCTACAGAACCAGGGCCTATCGTGCCCGGCATCAGGAGGTACAGTGTTCCACGCAGGAAGATGGCTTTGTTCTCTGGCCTGCCACAGACCCCTTAGGGAGGACGATGGAGGGGGGACAGGGCAGCAGTGGGGCACTCCTCCTCACTTCAGCAACACTTTGATGTTGGCAGACAGGAATCCCTTTCTCTCCCTGACGGTTTGGCCGGACCTCCCCAAGCCACGAATGACTTAGGGTTGGCAGCAGGGCCTCCTAGGAAGGTTACGGAGGCTTATTGGCTACTGAAGATCAACCTGCTATTTTTATTTTATTTTATTTTTAAAAAATATATTTCATTGATTTTTTACAGAGAGGAAGGGAGAGGGACAGAGAGTTAGAAACATCGGTCAGCTGCCTCCTGCACGCCTCCTACTGGGGATGTGCCCGCAGCCAAGGTACATGCCCTTGACTGGAGTCGAACCTGGGACCCTTGAGTCCGCAGGCCGCTGCTCTATCCACTGAGCCAAACCGGTTAGGGCTAACCTGCTATTTTTAAACAAGGCCAATTTCCCCCAATCTATGTTCCCAAACTGGGAGAAGCATCCTGATATCTGGCCAAGGCCCTGTAGGGCCTGCTTTGACTTGAACCCTCTGCATCGGAAGGTGGCTGCGTCAGACCGTGTCACTTCCCTGGTGAGCGGATCACCTCTGCATCCTGCTTGCATGCTTCCAGTCAAAGCTGGATAGGGTCAGTGTCCAGCTCTCCACATCTGCTCTCTTCCT
>NW_006298628.1:2853632-2854368 GCF_000327345.1 Myotis davidii
CCCACACCCTGGGGAGGCAGGGTGGGTGGCCATCCAGGTCTTCACGCTTCCCAGTGTCCAGGGGGTTCCACCCGTCTCCAGAAATGTGCTCTCCATGGGAAACGATATGGAACCTTCCACCAGGAGCCCCCAGGAGAGGCGCAGTCATGGGAGGCGGGGAGTAAGGTCCCCTGCACTGTAAATACATCTCACCCGTCTTCTGTAAATCTCCAGATGTGTCAGGAAGGCACAAAGACGCGAGCTTGAATTAGAGGCGATTAGAGACCCTCTTCTCCCAGAGCAGGGCAAGCCTGCCCGTCAACCGCGCCCCGAAGGGCCCCAGGGACCACCTCCCGAGGACGCGTACCTCCCCGCAGCTTTCCCAGCTGCCCCCGCCCCATTTGGGGGGGCTCTGGAGCTTTGGGAAGGACAGACGCGGGCGTTTCCCCCTTGCTCTCCTGCCCTCGAGGGGAAGAGCGCTCCGGGGTGTGCCCTCAGCCCTGGGACGGGGGGTGCGGGGAAGAACCGAGATGAGGCGGCCGCAAACTGCCCCGTCGGTGGGTGATTTATGAACTGCTGAAAAGCATCTTCGAAGCTGTCATTTATCTTACAGCTCTCAGCCTAAATAAACACAGAACCCGCCTAATTATAGTTACAGTGGAAACACAACACCCCAACCTCCTCGCCAGCGCCGCTGCCAGCCCATCTCCTGGCCGCCCCGCCCCGGCTCCCGTGCGGCTCAGCCCACAGCTGCACC
>NW_006298628.1:2854717-2856646 GCF_000327345.1 Myotis davidii
GTGGCCAGTTGCTCAAGCCTGGCCCAGGGGACTCCTGCAAGGTCAAGGGAACTCGCTGTGGTTGACCACATCAGGAAAGGCAGAGGGGCCGTGAGGATCCTGGGTAGAGAAAGGAGGAAATTCTTTTTGTTCCTCGGTGGTTTTGTGTCCTCCCGAGGAGGGGAAGCCTCCTCCTGCTTGATGATTCTTCCCCTCTTTATCCATGGCCCCGCACTTGAACTTGGAACCCTCCTTCCCCTTTAGCATGTGGGAGGCCCCCTGCCTTTGGAAACTTTTCTGTCCTGGATGTCACAGCAGAGAAGCTGATGCTTCAACAATGATATTACAGGGTGGTTCTGGATGAACCATCATGGGGGCACCCTCTCCAACTTGGTCTTTGTCCTGGGGAGGTGGGGCTTAGGGTCAGCGCTGTGTTGGGCATGGCATAAGAATAACAACCCACAGCAGTCAGCCCCATGACTGATGGAATCACAGTCCCTTCAAACCTGCTGAAACCAGTTCCCTAAAAGTGGGAATTTCAGGGCCCAGGGGGCCGTTCAGGATGTCATCCACGTGGTGTTAGCTTACACGCTAGCCGATACATTACACTAGACATATAACTCACCTCTAATTTACTGCTGTCTTTCTGTGTATGCAGGGTCCTGTTCTTGCACACACATTTGGGGATCTGATAACAAAGTAAAGGAAGGATTGCTCAAGGGCAGGTGTAATCTGAGCAGGCCCCTGGAGGACCAGGAGCCCCCCTGGAGGGTGTGGGCTTTGCAAAAGGGTTTACATAAAGGGCTGCCTCTCACCAGGGAGTGGACAGGAGTCTTTGAGGAAAGAGGAACTTGGAGTGAGCCAGCACATAAGACAGAACAGGAAGAGGAAGTAACTCTGCTAGCTCACTAAGGGCACAGACCTGGGAATTTTTAATCCTGCATTTGCTTCCCAGCTCAGTCCTGGCTGGTTCTGTCGGAGGGTCATGGACTGTAGCCTCCCCTGCTTTAGTCCCAGTGTTGAAACCCGAGCAGCCAATGCCTGTGACCCACACAACTTCGAGGGGCTTCGGCAGCTGGATTCAGGAGAGAGGCTCTTGAGTCAAGCTTTCTGAGGGCCTCGGAGGCCCCTCTGCCAATTTGTGGGTTTCTCCCCTTTCCAAAGAGCAGGGGCCCTGTGGAGCCCTCCCCCGAGTCTAGGTGGCTCAGCTAAGCCTCAGAGTACAGCTCGAAGGAGAAAGTCAGGGCCCTTTCCAGAGTACGCAGAGGAGTGTAACAAAAGAGATTTTTTTTTTTTTTACTAGTTATACCACTGCTTATCCATTAAAGTAAGATAAAAATACCTGTTCCCTGCCTGGCTCCCAGAGCGCCAATTCAAATGAATGAGGATGTAAAAGCTCACGGTAAGAAAATCTCTCCCCAGGTAGTTCCAGATGAAAGCGCAGCTCTTTAGCACTTCTAGTGAGTTAGACAATGAGGCCTCTCCGTAGAGCCGGCTGGAGTAATCTCTGCATTTTTTATTTTTAATAATAATAAGGGGGCATCAAGCCTCCGAACAGTTGAATGATGTTCCTGAAGCCACACATTAAATCACTCTTGAAGACTTGATTCTTCATGGGATCGCGATAATTCGAAGAATATTCGGTTTGCATTAACTCTTTGAAGGCCAAGACAGAAGAAAAGCGCATTTTAAAATGGCTTCCTTACAAGTTAAAAAATACTGTATTTTTACTAGGAAGAGGAGAAACACTCTCTCCTGATGTTTTGTTTTGCTGAGTTCCCCCTCCTTTTTTGAGAGGGGTGTCTCTCTGTCATTCTCTTCTTTCCTTTTCCCATTTTCTCCCCTTGCCTCAATTCTCCCTTTTCTCCCTTCCTTCTTAACAGTCCAGTCAGCAGTTTTTGTCCCAGGATGCTTTGCTTTTTTTTGATGCCAGCCCTTTCCTGCCAGCCG
>NW_006298628.1:2856811-2878141 GCF_000327345.1 Myotis davidii
AAGCCGATAGCTTATCTCCACGCAGCAAGGAGAAAGTGAGATAGTGGGCTCAGATGCCAGCAACCCAGAGCATCTTGGGAAACCGCCTGCTGTTGTGAACAGTCCTGTTCCCCCCCGACCCCAACTCCACCCCCAAGCAGAGATCACCCACAAATACTTCTCTCCTCTCTTTCTGATCTAGTCAGATCAGGGCAGACAAAAGAAAAGGCTCTGGGCAGCAAAGGGTGCATCGTGTCCTGCCATATGTTTAGCTTCAAAGGGAGTTCAAGTCCTGGTATTTTTGTCTGCTGTGCTGTGCAACATCAGAAAAGTCACTCAGCCTCTCTGGTCTCCAGTTTCTGCAGTCAAGTAGGATCCAATGACAGGGGTCGTATGTAGTGGATCTCAGGTTGAGAGCACTGGCAGGTCCTTTCTGAGGAGTGGAGAGTAATTGCCATTTCCAGTCACTTCTGTGGGGACATGCCCTCACAATTTTCCATTTCCTCCTTCTGTCACTCATTCTGTGCCCCAGTGACCTGACAGGGAAATTTTGTCCCAGGCAGGGATTATCTCACCTGGAGTGCTCTCAGTTTCAATTCTGAGAAACCCCGGGGATTAGAAGTACATTACTCATCAGTTCCTAATCTAATAAATATGCAAGTTTTCCCATACTAGAAAAATATTTTCCATTCCTGCAAGGCAGTAAAACATAGAGAAATTGCTTCTTCTTTTGCCTCAGTGTAAGTCAGTAGTTCTCAAATGGGAGTGCTTTTTCCTACCCCTGACCCACCTGCTCAGCACAGATCTTTGGTGTTGTTTGAAGACATTTTCAGTTGTCATAACTGGCTGAGGGTTTCTCCTGGCTCCTGGAGGCCGGAGATGCCGCTGAAAAATCCTACAATGCATTGGGCAGCCCTCGCTCCCCGAATCAAGTAATTATCTGTCTCAGAATGTACATATTGAGAAACCTCGATCTAAGTCATCATTAAGCAAGGTCCCTGGTGGAGTTTTGTAGCTCACAGAATATGGAGGTGATTTGCCCTTAGAAGGCTTCCGTATAATCAGGAAGTAGTGCCTCTGGCTGCAGAGTCAACCTGTCTGAGAGGAGAGACATGGTTTTTAACTCCATGCTTGGGGAGTTTAAAGAAAAATCATATCGATATGTGATATATTAAACCAATGTGTATCCATCCAGCATGTGTTTATGGAGCTCCTACCATATGCCAGGGCCTCTGTAAGGTGCGAATGACCTAAATGAGTTCTCAATCCATGTACCTGGGAGGGAGTGGCCCTTGCTTCCAGTCATGTTTCCAGTCATCACTCCCGGGCAGGTTTGACCAATATCCTTGTAAATGGGAAGGAAATGCCAAAGAAAAGGCCGTAGAGAGAGGCTCTGGGGAGCTGAGGGGTTACGTTGGGTATATTGGGGCGGCGCTTAGGAAAGTAGAAGCTACACTTGTGGGAAGAAAACAATAGCTGGGCCCTTTGCAGCTGCTCACAACCAAGGACAGAGATCACTCCCAGCGGAACCAAGGAGTACAAAGGCAGAGACGTGGAAAGGGTCAAACCCGGGAAGCAGGCGAAGTTTACTTTATAGGCCTGGCTTTTCTTTTTCTGCAGCTGGCACGGGGATGAGTCAGGAGACCTGAGTTCTAGTTTCTGCTGCTCACTTGCCAGGCGACACTGGAAAAGATGTCTTCTCTCTCTGGGCCTTGGTTTCCTCATCTGAAGTGAGGGTTTAGTTCTAAGTGATGCCTAAGACTCCCTTCCAGCGCTGACCCTGGAGGAGCTTTGAACCTTTTGACCTCTTCATTCCAGAGCCTCATGAGGGACCTGCTGTTCTCGCATGCCTTCTGTGTCAGCGAAACTGCTCTGGGTAGGATCTGAGACATTCATTCACACAGAAGCATCTTGCCTCCCAAGGGTATTGGCATTTCTGTTGGAATCCAGATGAGAGGGAATGAGCCTCTAACTTAAGGTTTCTTTTGACTGGAAGAGCAAGGGGCTTTTGGAAGGGGGAAGGGGGAGGTGGTGTCGGCAGGGAGGAACTTACCCAAGCTGCCAACTGGCAAGGGGCTCAGCCCTTGGGCGGAGACCTTGGCATACCCCTCCAAGTGTGGCACAGCCATGGACCCACCACGCAGCCTCTTCCTTTTCCAGGAACACTGCAGGGATGCTGGCAGCCCCTCGGTCCCTGGAGAACCGCGTTCCAGCTCAGATACCAATGAGGTCATCGAGACCCCGGTCTGAGCTGGAATTTGGCAGCAGGGCCCACAGGGCAGCTGTCTGTGGTTTCTCTTTTCCTCTGAAGGAAAGTCTGAGCAGATGATCTCCTAGGTGCTGCCTGTTTCCATGTGAGAGGGAAGCAGGATGTGGCTTCGGATCAGTGGGATGGGAGGGGGGTTGGCAGGGAGAGGCCGGGGGGACACATAAGTGACATATTTTGTGAGATGAAAGATCCCAACTTCTTTCAATAACTTCCTCAAGTCTGCTTTTGTTCTTGAGAACATTTCTCCCCTAATATTTATTCATGAAGAGTTTTGTTTTTGGAGACTTTGAGGAGCAGCTGCTCTGGGTCTGAGGGAATTCACTCCACTGTGAAGGCAGCTTTTCATCTACTCAGTGCAGCCAGGCGCCTCATCAAGAAACCTCAGCTCCTTGGGGTGGAGGGGCCTCCACTTCCAGCAGGATTCACACGCAGTTGGGGAGGGCTTGCAGCGTCCTCAGCCCCTGGCCAGGCGGCCCTGGGGCCTGGGGACAGGGCAAGGACAGTTTGGGGAACACAGGGGGAGCCACATGATAGGACAGGCATCCCTGCCTGGTGACCTCATGGAGCCTATTTGGCCAACAAAGGACTATACTGGAGGCTCTGAGAGCTAGGAGTTCCAGACAGTCTTCATCTTTCAAAGGCTTCTGTCTGATGGAAGAAACCAGGGCGTCTACCCACCTGAAAACAAAGCCGATGTAACATATGAACAAGTGCCCAGTGGGGAGGGGCAGGTTTGTTCAGCAGTGCAGGGGGAAGACAATTAGAAAAAGATGTGCACAGAGTGGCTTTGATTGAGGAAGTCAGGAATTCTAGAATATCAAAGTTGGGAGGGACTTTCAGTTCTGGTTCAACCCTCTTGTTTTCTAGATGGAGACATTGTGAGAAGTGACTTATCTCAAGTCTGCATTAAAGATGAGATTCAAATATAGGTTTTCTGGCCCCAGCCCGTGCTCTTTTCTCTACATTTGATCTCTAAACGTCTGGTTTGCCCCGCAGTCTAGGACGCCATTACTCATTCACTTCCCAACCAGCTCCTCCTCGTGCCCACCCTTATGTGTGTGCTGGGTTCCCACTCATCCCTCACTGGTTCACTGCTTTCTTTGTTGATGCCCGTCTGAGCAAACTCTGCTCTGTCATAACCCTCTGCAATGGCCATGGAGTTGTGGACATAAGGGTCCAGATTCCACATGAGTAAGGAGAGTCCTGGGAACATTTTTGCCTAAAAAGGGGACACTGACCTTCTATAAGGAAAGATATAGGGAAATCAGGACTTTCTTTTGTTCTTCCCGAAGCTCTGGACCAGTTCCTCTCACATGGTCAACTGTCAGTTCTTCAACCGGACACCAAGTCCCCTTCTCCAGGGTTTTATAGCTTGACTACCTAGTTACCTTCTCTCCACCCCCCACTCCATCCCACTCAAGGGCTGCAGCTTTTAACAGTGTTTGTCATTGAGCACTCAGGCATTTGGATTAATTCTCTTCATTCCACACGTGTAACTGGCTCTACTTCCCTTTCTTAAACCCTGAACACACTCTTGATGTCATTCCAAATTCTAAAATAATGTTGAGGATTCTTGGGAATCTGCACTAAATCCGGGGAAATGGGAGATCATAGAAATTGAGATCATAAGCAAGGTAACGAAATAAAAATCGATTATGAATCAAGCTGTCTGGCTAGGCATTTCTGCTGCCTTGCTGTGTGGTTTCGGGTAAATCCTCAACATCTCTGTACTTTAGTGCCTTATTTATCAAGTGAAAAAAGACTTCCTGACTTATTGGCTTTTATGATATGTTAAAAATAAAGTGGGAGAAGAGATGTAAACTTTTTCTTAATTTAAAAGAATATTGAAAAAGAGAATATTACAACTAAATAGCATCACTTTTAGGATTCCCCCCAGGCCTCCCCCCGCCACCCCTAATCTCATTTTATATATATAATAGAGGCCTGGTGCACGGATTTGTGCTCTGGTGGAGTGCCACTGCCTGGCCTGCAGGGATTGGACCAAAACCAGCAGTCCGACATCCCATGAGGAGTTGAGGGATTCTGGATTGTGAGAAGGCGCAGGCCAGGCCAGGGACCCCACTGGTGCACAAATACGTGCACTGGGCCTCTACTACACATATAAGATCTTTGGTTAATCTCTCCCTGCCCTCCCCCTCACCCCTTCCCTGTGAGATTCATCATCCTGTTCCATGTTTCCATGCCTGTGCATTGAGCATCTGCCTCCTGGTGGTCAGTGCGCATCATAGCTACCAGTTGAAAGGTCAAATGGTTAAACAGTTGGACACTTAGCATATTAGCCTTTTATATACTAGTATATAGACTAGAGGCCCTGTGCACAGATTCATGCACCAGTGGGGTCCCTTGGCCTGGCCTGCGGAGATTGAGCTGAAACCAGCTCTTCAATATCCCCCGAGGGGGTCCCGGATTGCAAAAGAGCAGTACTCGGGTGACATACCCTGGAATCAGGCTCCCTCCTCTCTGGTTCCGGGTGTGTCACCTGAGAACTGCAGCTGCCAAGTCACTGCAGCTCAGCAGCTCCTGCATTGAGTGTCTGCCCCCTGGTGGTCAGTGCACATCATAGCTACCGGTTGGACAGTCAAAGGGTTGACCAGTTGGCCAGTCGCTTAGGCTTTTATATACAGAGCTAAAATATACATTTTAAAAATCATCTTCCTTCATCAGTGTCCTCTGAAATATTTTGGTCAGCAGCTAACTGCTAAACTGAGTCTGAATTTCATCTCCTTTAATCTCTTCTTTTCCTGGGAGAGGGGGCTTATGAGTTAGTGCCATAACAGAGGATAGGGACTGTAATGGAGGACCTGCATCATCCAGAAGAGTCTCAGCCACCTCATGTTGAGTGTGAAGAAAAAAACAAGGGAAGTAGCAGTGGGTCAAGGTTCTGGTTCACCATCCAACAACCCTCACCCATTTGGATGTTGTGAGGATTGAGTTCAGATTGGGCTTGACTTATAATTAGAGTCTAGGTCAGGATCAAGTTTTGCGTTGGGGTTTCAGTTAGGTTTACATTTTGAGTTTAGATTCAGGTTTAGGTTATAGTTAGTTTAGAGTTAGGGTTGGGAAATTAGATTTAAATTCATATTTAAAGTTAGAGTTTGTATTAATTTAATTAAGAATTGAGGTTAGGTTAAGGTTAGGGCAGTGTTTCTCAATCTTGGCACAACTGACATTTGAGCCTGGATAATTCGGGGCGGGGGCGGGGGGGGGGCTGTCCTGTGCTTTTTAGAATATTTAGCAGCAACCCTGGCCTCTACCCACTAGATTCTAATAGCATCTGCTCCTATCCCCATTGTAGGAACCAAAACTATTTCCTGACGTTATTAAATGATCCCTGGAATGGGGGTGTGTATTTCCCCTGGTTGAGAACCACTGAGTTAAGATAAGGATTAAGGTTAATGTTAGCACTGTGTTAGAGTTAGGATTTGGTCCTGGGGTCAGGTTATGTTTAGATTTTGAGTTGGGTTTGAAAACACAAGGTTTTTAGATAAGGTTTAGAGTTAGGGTTAGGAAGTTATTTAGGATTAGAAGTGAGGTTAAGCCTCAGGTCAGATTCAGTTTAAATTTCAAGTGTGTGCACTGGTTGTGTTTAAGTTAGCCCCTTGCAGAGACAACGGCATTATAGAAATATTACATAATGGGTTTTGTGTCTCTCCACTAGCATTATGGGAAGTGGTTGTGGTACTTAGGGCACAGACTGCAGGGAAAAACCCTCATACTGGGAAGCTTCCCATAGAACCCTGCTGAGTCTGTAAAAGTGACTTTATTATGGCCTTCAAGTCTAATGAGGTGATTATTTGGGGTTGCTCCTTATCGCTCTGTGTGACTGCAGGAGACTGGCTTTTGTGTACACATGTACTGGCATACACACTGTTTGTGCCAAATGCCTATTTATATCGTGTTGCATATCTTATTTGCATGCTACCGTCACAGAGACACTCATGCCTAAGGTTAGGAAATCATTGCATACTGAGAGCTCCCCTTCTGTCAAATTGCTGCAGGTACAAGGACGCCAATCTGGAGGCAGGAGTTCCTAGGAACAGTACAGCAAGATGACTCAAGGACCCCAGCTACGGGAAGATCTTGGAGCTGGAAGTCAGGGCACCCATCCATCTCTCACCTTTATTGTTCTACTGTGTGTGGAACTGCAGGTAAGTTCATCTCCTTACCTTAGGTTTCCCATCTGTAAAATAACCAGAATAAAATGTACACGAAGGCCTCCCTCCATCCATCCCCAACTGAATTGGGGGATGAAGTTAATTTCAACAAGCTCTTGAAGTGTTTGGAAAGGGAGATGCTGTGTCAACCCAGCAGATTTTTCTTAGCCTGTTTCCAGAAGAAAGGTGTGCACAGAGCTTCTAGCTCAGCATCTGAGTGGTGGCTGGAGCCTGCCAGGGCCTCCATCTGCCCATGTCGGAGAATACAGGGGGATGGTGGTGCCAGAGGCAGATACAACAGAGGGGGAACTATGCTTCACCAGCTTGTCAACATGTCATTAGGGTGTTCCTGTGGGAGCCAAGAGCAGAGTCAGGAGGCAGGAGATGTGGGAGGGAGGGAGGGGGAAGCGCAGGGAGGAAGAGAGAAATGGAAGGGATGAAAGGTTCCATGCCAGTGCCGCATTCATCCCTGTCATGAGGAGAGCTCTATCAAACCAAGGCCAGGCCTATAAATCAGGCCATAATTAGTTGCAAAGAGAAAGCTTTAACATCCTCATCAAATTGATTAATACATCTTACAGCTCAGGACAGGCTGGCCCTGCTTTGGAGGAACTGCAAGCTCGCCCAGCGGGGTGGGAACGGAGTGGGGAGAAGAGACAGCTCTAGCTGTGGCAGCACCGAGTCAGGTGAAGTTTTCCCCTGTTGAAGGCTTGACAGGTGGCAGGCAAGGCCAAGTCTTAGTCCAGGAGAGCATCATGGGCCTGGAGCCTGGATGTTCAAATGAATGTGCTGGTTTTGCCAGGAATTAGCCCTGACACCTCTGGCAAGTTATTTTTCTTCTTCTAGGTCTCAGTTTCACCGTCTGTAAAAGGCACATGTTGGACCCAGAGGAACTTTGATGAGTTCTAGTTCAGACATTGAATGTCTGTGAGCCCAATGGGCAAAGACATTTGGAAATCATGGCCAGTGAAGACTTAACTGCAGGCTCAGTTTGTAGGATATTCAATGAGAGGCCAGGAGTTTGGAAAAAGCCGACATTTGGTCTGCCTCAGGCTTGAGACGACCAAGCATTGCCTGTTTGTCCTTTTCTAAGGAGCAAATACCCTTCATCTTTCCAGGCAGCGTAGAGAGAAAATACATAGATCAACTTGAGTTCCCATCCTGGCTCAACCAGTTATTAGCTATATATTTAGGAAAAGTTACCTAACCTCTTCAGCTTCCTCCTCTGTCAGACAGGGATAATACTGTCCACCTTGCTGGGTCATTATGAGTAGATAAGATAAATTATATGTATACTAGTATATAACGTACTCAGCTAAGAGCCTGACACACAGTAAGTGGGCAGGAGGTAATAATTAGCATTATTATTGTTCAGATGACTCTTGATGTCTTAGTAATGGCATCTACATCACACAGACTCTACAAAAGTAAAGGCCAGTAAAAAAAATAAAGCTTTGGCCTGGGTAGGTGGCCGGGTGGTTGGAGCGTTGTCCCATACACCAAAAAGTTGCAGGTTCAATTCCCAGGCCAGGGCACATGTCTAGATTTCAGATTCGATCCCTGGTTGAGGTGCATGGGGGGGATGGTCGATCGATATTTCGCTTCCACATTGATGTTTCTCTCTCTTTCCCGCTTCCTTCTTCTCTCTCTAAAAATCAATACAAGCATATCCTCAGGTGAGGATTTTATAAAAAGTAAAGCTCCGATTCCCGCAGGCTATCACATGAATAGGTAGCGTTTTTGTATATGAAAAGCATTGGACTTGAAGTTGGACGGCATGGGTTCTGACCCCACCTCCGCAACTTACGAATTGTTTGGCGTTGTGCGCGATTCTTTACTGTTCTGAGCCTTGCTTTCCTGAATCAGGAATGTTTTCAGCATCTAATCGGATGCTCCTTTAAATGATCTTTGTAAAATATAAACCATTACTCAAATGTAAAGCATTTTATAAGCAATGTTCTGAGTATCAGTCACTCCTGTCCGCTGCTGACTGCTCTGGAGTTCTCTGGAAGAACAAATGAAATAGGGTCTTTTCAAGCCCCCGGGACATGCTCCGTTGCTTGAAGGGGTCCTCTGTCCTTATGTTTTCTAGGAATCACACTTTTCTTGTTCCCAGAGTTAACAAAAACTCTGACCTAATTGCTTATAATAAACTAGAGGCCGGATGCATGAAATTCGTGCCAGAGTAGGCCTTCCTTCCCCCTGCTGCCAGCACCGGCTTCCCTCGAAGCCCTGGCTTTGTCCAGGAGGACAGAAGGATGTCCAGAAGGACGTCCGGTCTATTTAGCATATTATGCTTTTATTATTATAGATGAAAATCCTCTATTTGGTGGTGTGGGGCCACATGCAGGTTGGTATAGTGATATTATCTTAAAATCCATTCTTTCTTTCTTTCATAATAATTGAACCGTTGGGCATATGGCTGCTCACATAAATATTTCCCAGCCCCCTCTTGTAGTTAGGATGGCCACATGAATAAGTTCTGAGCAATAGAATGTAAGCAGCAGGGATATGGGCCACTTATGGGCTGGGACCTTAAGAAATGGGTGTGACTCTTCTACATTTTTTATTATTCTTGGGATCTAGAACCTGAGTGTACCCTCAGTCTAGCTTGGATCAGGCAGACAAAGGCCACCATAGGGGATGATGGAAAAGCAAGACTGAAGGAACCTGGGTCCCTGAATGACAGCATGGAGGAAAGCCTCCTGCCCACCTGGAACTCAGGCTGTTCTGTCAGAGAAAAACAAACTTCTATCCTTTGGGCCACTGCATTGGAGGAATCTTTATTATAAGAATTTAATCTTTCCTCACACTAATTATTTATTTGCATTGCGTGTCCCCCAGGAATCCAGACATTCTTACCCATCCCACTCTCTCTAGGCACCACAGCAGCAAACCTGTAAAACACTCTCCATTTTTAAAGATACATTAGGAGATTCCACTGCTCCTGTCGTATTTGAAGGCTGGGTCTGCATCTAATTCAGAGTCATCTCCTGCTAATAATTTTATTCAGAAGCTCTCTATCCATCTATACTCAAAACTACCCCCATAAAAATAATCAGTTCCATTTTCTCGTTCTATCCTGCCATAAAAAATAAGCTTACTCTATTCCTGGAAAGCAGCTGCAAATAGAAGCCCAAAGGTAGAGAAGATGGAACAGAAAATACAACTGTAGGTGGAGGTTTTGTGGACCCATGGGAATCTGAACTCTGACCCTGGGCCAGGTGAAGAAGCAGGAAGGGCTTAGTGACCACAGACCTGGAGAAATGGAACAGAGGTGCCCAAATGACTCATCACGAGCCTCTGGTAGAGGAATTGGAGTTTTCCAAGTCTGCATACTGCTTTCTTATGCCTTTAATTCACAAGAAGACTTGACCCTCATTGGTCAATCCATTGGCTTCCTCATCAGTTTGCCATCATCAGTCAAGATTTTTACAAAGCCTAGGACATTTAGGAGGCCTCCCTCCTGACACCCACCCCTCCCCGTTTGGAATGCAGTCCTGGGTGGACTCAGAATTGCTCTTTAAAATGTTTAACTAAACCGATGGTTTGGAATGTAAGAATTGAATACTCCCTTTCAAATGCCAAGAGCTACGTGAATCTAGCAGACCTGGGGTGGCCAGGAAGAAGAGAAAATGAAGGAAGAACATCATGCCAAATAGCCACAGGTTGGGGGCCCGCGTGGGGAGGAGTGCTCGTCTCACTTTGTCACACCACTGGCCTGAATCATGGGGCAGGGCCAGAACGGAAGTGCCAGTTGCAAACGCTCCCACCTCATCTCACAGCTCACCAAATATTACGGCCTCACACATAAAAACCAGAGTGTTAAGCTGCCAGGAGTGTTAAACTCAAGGAGCTGTGACCAGAAACAGGTGGGCCCTGGGGATAGGAGTGGGGAGGTGGTTGAGGTAGGCCAGCAGCTCCCATTAGGCCCTGTGGCTCTCAGTCAGCCACTGAAACAAAGTAGAAAACTTAGTTCTTGCCCCGAAACCCACCTCTGCCTCCTGCCTCTCCACAAGGAGAGCATTTCGAGGAGTCCTGAGCCTCCGTAGCAGGAGCAGGGCCACCTCTAAGCAGGAAAATAATTGCTTTCAAGCCACATAAATCAATGAAAATTAGTGGGAGTCGAGGTAAAAATCCATCCTCTGCCACTTGGATGTGTGAGCCAAGGTTCTTCTGTGATTTAGAGCTGTATAATTAGAGTGATCCGATCTCTCTCTCTTACCCGCCTCCCCCCATCCTCCCTTCCCTTTCCAGATAAAGTCCTCCACCGCGAGGCAAATTCCCGCTAGTCGCTAGCTCCTCTGTTCAGCAGCAGGTGTGTGCACCTGTCAGCACAGCACCTTGATGGGTCTCTGTGCTCTCTTGGTTTACCTCCTCCCTGCCTGCCCCTTAATGGACAGTCCACCCCAGGCCAGGTATGAGTTGTGGGTGGGGAGCCCATGTTCTGAAGAACGTTGCCAAAGTAGAGATTTGTGACTGCTTGACGCCAAAGGAAATTTGGCATCATCCTAGAGGTGGGGGAGGGTGTGCTGGAGTAATCAGAACCCTTGACCTCTGACCTCTGAACTGGGGAGAAGATTGATAATGGCATGGAGGTTTCACAGCCCCGAGGCCTCTGCCAGATGAAGAACATAATCCAGCAGTTGATGGAAGTGTGAGCTGGGATCCAGAGAGGTTAGGTGCCTGGATTTACCCCAGAAAACCAGGACTCAGAGGGACAGCATAGTATGGGAAATAAAGGTAGAATTTAGAGTCAAGAGAGACTCTAAATCCCATCTCTCTCACTCAGCACCTAGTTGAACTTGAGCCAGTTTCTTAAACTCTTTGAGCCTAAGTTTCTACATCTTTAAATTGAATATAATGATATGATCTCACAGAGCTGTCGTGAAGACTACGTGAAGTAATCAATGTAACGTTCCCAGCAATAGTGCCTAGAACAGAGCACTTATTGATCAGTGGATGTTCTAAAAATACTGACACCTATTGTGCCCATTACAGTTGTTTCTGTTGTGTAATATAAACTCTTCATCCTCTGCCCCTACAAAGTCACTATTTTTGGTATACCAACCACATGCATCTAGTAATTTACACACATTCTTTCATTGATTTTTCTATAACCTTCCACAGATGAAGAAATGGAGGCTCAGAAAACGTGAACAACTTGCTCAAGGTCACACAAGTGGTCTCTGGTAGTGAAGGGATTTGCATGTGTCTGGCTCTGGGCACTGTACCATGTTGCCCCTTTGGGCCTCAGTTTTCTGAGGTTAAAACAGTCACTTAGCCCCTCTGGGCCCCAGTTTTTCTACCTTTAAGAAGGAGTATCTCTATTGTTTCTCTCCTTGATCACACAAATACTTGATAGATAATAGAGATACTTCTAGATTTTTTAAACAGACAACCCTATTGTACCATTAAAGTATGCTATTATTAATCCCACACCTCACATGCTAAAAGGCCTATTTAATTCATCCTGCTCTAAGGAGCCAAAGAAAACATTTTCCCCTCTGTTTAATTTATTTTTAATCAAAAGCCAAGTTTGTTCCACTTTGCTTTCTCTCCACAGAAACCGGGCATATGCCCCCCCCCCCCAAAAGTATACAAGTCAAAAAACCATGACCATCTCTAAGGATCCCTTTCTTCCCGTACATCTCTCCAGCCAGACTAACCCCGTGGTGTTTAACAAACAGTTCTCCAGAAGAAAAATTCTGTTCTGATATGTAGCATTTGCCAATTTCCTTGGTGTAAATATTCCCACCATGCCTGATTTCAAACTATCATTATAATATAATTGCATGCAGAATTAGGAAGCCATTATATTGTATTTCCACCAACAGACATAAATAACCCCCAAAAGTTAGATTATAGTAAGATTTAGCAAAGCAATTAGGAAGGGTGTATTTTTCGTATTTATTATTTTTGCTTTAAATGTAATTTATTTCATTATAACTTTATATAATTCTCTTCCACTCTCTGAAAAGCAATGGAAAAAATATCCTCAGGTGAGGGAAAAAATTTTTTTTAAATCGAAAGAAGCAACCAATGAATGCATAAACAAGTAGAACAACAAATGGATATTTCTCTCTCATCAATCAATAAAAAAAATAAAACAATAAAAAAGAAATAAATTCAACTGGGAATCCTGTATTTTAAAAAAAATCAGTGCTCACAGGACAGAATGAAGCAGCTCCAGTCCACCCCTTTGTGACCCACACGTGCACAGGAAGACAGGTAGCCTGTAGCACAGAAGCCAAGCCATAGTGGAGAAAATGCCAAGTGCTCCTGCGATATATTTTCCTATTCCAGAAACGAGAATCTCATAATAGTATGCTGGATTGACAATGGTTATTTCAACCTCAAAGATTCTTAAGTTGGAAGTGCTCACCTAGTCCTATTCCCTAGCCATGAGCAAGAACTCCTTCTGAGTCTTTTCTCCAGGACCCCATATTGATTGGGGTTCTGGTGGGAAACAAGATGGAGCACTTGAACAGGGTTTGCGTGAGAATAGTTTAATAAAAGCATATTTACAAGGCTCTGGGCAGGGGGCAGGGAAATCCACAAGGGCTGGTGAAATTAGCCAGAGTGGGGAGCCATTGGCTCTCCAGGCCAGAAGGGTTAGGGAGGAAGTATCCCCCAGAATCTAGAGAGAGCTGTTGAGAGGGTCCCCACAGGAGCTGTGGCCTTTAGGTGAAGAGCATAGTCACTGTCAACCTGAGGTCCAGATGGCAAAACCCCAATCGCACGTTCTTTCTGCCTTCAGTCTTCTCCAGGGACTTGCTGCATGATATAAATGTGTCCTCCTCTTCCCCTTTAAAAAAAAACTTTGGGTAAAGTCATTGTTTCTTGAGCATTGACCATTGATTGAACCCAACCAGAAGTCAAAGGACAAGGGAGCCCGTTGAAGCAATTCACCAAGGTCACTTCCCAGCACCTGCATCAAGAGCAGGGGAGGAGAAGGATGGAGAGTGGATTTGGAAGGGCAGAGCGATAGATCATCCAGCACAGGTGGATCAGTGGCTCATTGCAAGAAGTCATTCTCATCCTATCGTTCTAGCTCAGTGGTCGGCAAACTCGTTAGTCAACAAAGCCAAATATCAACAGTACAACGATTGAAATTTCTTTTGAGAGCCAAATTTTTTAAACTTAAACTATATAGGTAGGTACATTGTTATGAACTCCTAAGGCTTAGGAAGAGCCACACTCAAGGGGCCAAAGAGCCGCATGTGGCTTGCGAGCTGTAGTTTGCCGATCACTGTTCTAGCTCATGCTTCTACAACTTAATGAGCATACTAATCATCCAGGAATTACAATGCAATTTCTGACTCAGTGTGTGTGAGTTGAGGCCTAAGATCCCAGGTGATGGTGATGCTGCTGACCTGTGGACCACCTTCTGGGTAAGAGGATCTTAGGCCATACCCACCTCAACTGCCCCCAAGCTTGTCTAGTTAAGGGAAAATCAGAGTTATAAAACACCCCTAATTCCTTCCCTTCTCACTTCTTACCTCCCCTCTTCCCTTCTCCCAAAATACCCTTCTTGTACAACCCAACTGTCTAGCAACATCCCAGAATTATTTTCTCGCTCCTCCCCGTCTCCCCAGGCCATGCAGAAAGAGGTGTTTGCAGACCTCTAGCATCGAAGGCAGACCCCTCCCCTGGAGGAAACCATTAGGGAATATTCCTAATTTCCCACAACCTGCCCTGACTACTTCTTTCTCTCCTTGTGCTCACCCTCAAAGCAGGAGGAAGCAGCTGCAGGCTCAGCCCCTGGACACTTAGTCCAATTTCCTGTATATGAAAGGTTGACTCTAGGAATATCATCTTCAGTTTCAGACATAATGCAGATGTGTGCGCTAGTGGGTATAAATATATGAAATAAGTGCATTGGGGTGGGCGAGGAATATAAAGCTGTAGGATGGATCAAGATGGCTTAACACAATTCCTTCTCCTCAGAACTTGGCTAATTTGAAAGAGAAACAATGCAACAACAAAGGTAATTAGACCTACTGCCTTCCAAGATGTTGCTCATTACCTTTACTCACTCACTACAATTCCCACAGAGGATAATTTCCGTGTGTGGGCCTAGGCATGGTCGAGTGGGACTTTCCCAGGGATGGTCTGTTAGTAAGAGCAGCCACAGGTATCCAGACCCAACTAGTAAAAGACTCCCCAAGGAACATGTGCCCAGCAGCCTGGGGAGAGTCCTGCTTGCTCCCCCACCCCCCCAAGAGAAAGCAGAAGAGGAAACAGTTCCAGATTCCTGTCTAGTGAACATGCTGTCCCATAACACTCACCGCACCATTATCTGGTTGTCACTGTCATAAAAACATTGGACACCAGAGAGTAATTTACAATTTATAAGGAACTATTCAAAGACATTATCTCATTTAATTTTTGCAACCAACCTATGAGATAAGGCGAGGCAGGTTTACCACTCTGGTACAAACAAGAGCTGAGTTTTGTTTTTGTGTTTTTTTTTTAATGTATTTTATTGATTTTTCCTCAAAGACATTATCCCATTTAATTTTTACAACAAACCTATGAGATAAAGCGAGGCAGGTTTACCACCCTGGTACAAACAAGAGCTGAGTTTTTAAGAAATTAAGTAATTTACCTAAGGCCGCAAGACTCTTAGGGAGTGGAGCCAGGACTGCAATTCAGGTTTCCCAGCTCCTAATGCAGTATCCTTTCCTTATGTTGCCTTCATCTGCATGCACTTCTGGGTCTAGTGGGCAGTATTTTGGTATTTAATTCCCGTACTGATGTATGTAAGTTCCCCGACAGCCTGGGCTTTATCTCTCTTCCTTAGGAATATTTCTTCAATACCTACGACAACGCCTGATACAGAGTATGTGCTTAAGAAAATTGTGTTGAATGAGTGAATAAATGAAATAGGTGATCACTTTGATTTTTGGAATTACTCCCAATAGTTGCACAGTGGGAGAGTGAATATTATTGATAGGACAAATGACTGATATCCAGTGGGTGTGACTGACTCCCAGGAAGTCAGATGCCCTGGAAGGTGAGATATGGTGAAGAAAAGGGTCGTTGCCTTGGCTTCCAAAATTCTAAGAACTGACTCTTTATTCTTAGCATTTCTCATTACCTTCAAATGGCCCTCTCTCGCCCTCGGGGTTAAGACACGTGCCCTTTAAACAGACGGCCCAGAAGCCGGGGCCTGCATCTTTCTGATTTAGGAACGAGGCACAATGCAGCCTCATAATAATGCTTTGCATCTCCATGTGCTCCCACTGCCACCAGAAGTAATAAAATGGTTTGTTTCTCTTGGCAGCCTCCACCCAACAGTTCCCCATGTGTGTGTTGCTTTCTTCAATTTTCCCCTCTACAAAATCTGGTCATGTTTAATAACAATAAATCAGTGGAGAGATTGCAGCCCGGAAGAGAAGTCTGGGGCAGCCGGGGTTTCCACATCTGGGGCCCATTCGGGTTGAAGCGATGACAATTCCTAATAAATGTTAATGGAGAACCTCCTCAGATTCATACACTCCAGCCATAATTTAGCCTGTCTCCATGCCAGATGACCTTTTGAACATCCAGAATACACCCCCCGTAGCACCAGCTACAGCGCTGGATCGCTTCCTGCGTATGAAGTGGAAAAAAACAAGGCTTGTTGTTACTGATTACGTTTCTCCAGCTTCCCTTTCTTGTCTTTTTCTTCAAAGGCTCGCAAAGCCCTGAGGCCCCCAGCCACCCAGGTGGTTAGAGGCAAGGGAGTCAGGTTAAAGGATGTTCCCCTTTACTCCTAAAGAGGCTTCACAAAGCCTGACAGCCAGCGCTGTTCCGACGAGAGACAGGGCTGGACATCGAAACCCTCCCACACCCCTCTTTTTCGGGGCGTCTGAGACCCTTCGCTGATCCTGTTGGCTCTTTTCCCTTCCAGTCACTTTTCCCGCTCCTGCCCCTTCTAACTAGGCTGGCTTCAGTCTTCGGCTTTTCTCTTCCTATGCCAATCACCACCATGAGTCTACTATCTATGTGCAGTTTTCCAGTTCTGATCTCTCTCTCAAGATGCCGTCCTGCCCACGGGTATGGCTCAGTAGATGAGCATTGACCTATGAACCAGGAGGTCGCGGTTCAATGCCCAGTCGGGGCACATGCCTGGGTAAGGGGCTTGATCCCCAGTGGGGGGCATGCAGGAGGCAGCCGATCAATGATTCGCTCTCATCATTGATGTTTCTCTCTCTCTCTCTCTCTCTCTCTCCCTCTTCCTTCTTCTCTGAAATCAATTCAAAAAATGTATTTTAAGATGCAGTCCTGAATTTCTAACTGGGAGCTGGGTGTTTGTACCTGATAGCCAGTCATTGTCTAAGATTCTATTTGTCTAGATTAACTTGTCATCTCACCCAAACACAGTTGGCCTAGTCCAAATTTCCACGTTTCTGTTAATGGAAATGGGGGCACTTGTACTCTTTCAGCCATCCAGCTATAAAATCATGGTGCTATCTTAGACACTCCCTCTGTGCTGCCCCGTTTTCATATCAGGTGATAGGGTTATTGAATTTCCCATCCCAATCTCATTCCTTTTAACTTCTGTTGTCGCCTCAAACTTTGGGCCCTTATCACCCCCCTTAGAAATTGCCTCCTAACTGGTCTCTCTCTGCTAAACCATCCCTGAACCTGGCAATGAGATACATCATCCCGAGATGCTGTCTTGACCATGTCCTTCCCCAGATCAAAATTCCTCAGTGGCTCCCCATTAACTTATTATTATTTTTGTTTTTATTCAAAGTTTCCCTAATTAGGTTCCTATTGAACTATCTAAGATGACATAATGTTGGAGCCAGCTTTTTAGATTGTAAATTCCATGCTTTTTTTTTTTTTCACTGTTTGTCCCTTATGTGGTCTGGTGACATGCCTCATTAGAATTTATTTATTTATTCAACAAATATTTTTTGAGTTACTGCGACATGCCAGAGTCTGCTGAGTATTGGAGGCCAGCAGTAAACATGGTAAGCACTGGTTCTGATCATATAGAGACACTTTCTAGTGGGGAAGACAAATAAAAAAAAAAGAAAACAAGCAGCCTGTACCTGGGTTCCAGGTTCGATCCCTGGCCCTGGTTGGGGCTCGTGCAGGAGGCAACCAATCGATGTGTCTCTCTCACACTGATGTCTCTCCTCTCTCTCTCTCTCTACTTCCCTCCCTCCCTTCAACTTTCTCTCAAAATTAATTGAAAAATATTCTAGGGTGAGGATTAACAAAAGAAAAGAAAACAGGCAAATGAATAAAATAATCACAAACTGCAATAAATACTAAGAAAGAGTTGAGCGTGCATAAAGGAATTCTACAGTATTTTAATCAGGTCTCCAAATTCTTATCTCTCCCATCGCTACCTCTCTGGCTCCCGAAGGATACAGCTACTTCTAGGGGACCTGCCCTCTAATAGCTCCAACAAGGACAAGCATGCGTAATACTTTGTAAAACAAATAATTCCCTGAGTGCACCTCTATTTTGTTAGCCATTTAGATATTAAACCAATCAAGCTACCTTTTTAGGACATTTAGAATCAAGGACATCATCGAGTGACCCCTTGCATGGACTGCAGATATCATAATGTTGGAGCCAGATTTTTAGATCGTAAATTCCATGCTCCCCGCCCCCCACTGTTTGTCCTTTATATGATCTAGCGACATGCCTTATTAGAATTTATTTATTTAACAAATATTTTTTTGAGAGACACATTGAATGGATCTTTACCTTAATGTATGAAGAATTCAGGTTAGACACAGTGAAGAATTTCCTGCCCAAACTGCAGTGGAACAGGTGCCTGAGGGGGTGTGTCAGTGAAGTTGACTCCAATAGTGCTGTATAACAAATCATCTAAAATATCAGAGGCCACACACTTATTTCTTGCTCACGGGTTTGCAGATGGGCTGTAGCGCCTCTGACCCAGGCTGTGAATCTTGTTCAGGCTTACTCCATGTACCTTCTCATTCTGGGGACCCAGGCCAAAGTGACAGGGACATCCTCTTCTCACGGCCAAGAGTAGAAATGGAAGAAGCCAAGCCAAACTCAGCCAGTGGAGCTAAAACCTCTGCTTACTTTCCATTGGCCAAATCAAGTCACATGGCTAAACCCATCATCGGTGGAGTGGGGAAGTTTTCTCCCTCCACAGAGGGGCAGGGGGGAGACTGAGTATTTGCTGAACAACAATCCACTGAGCAACAATATACACACAGGGAGACTATGGAGTTTCCTTCGCAAGTGGCCTTTACAAATAGAAGGATTGTCATCTATCCGGGTTCCTCTGCGCACCATGTTACCTGAACTATAGCAAAGGAGGACAAGAAGACATGATTTCTTAAAAATGCCTCTTGTGGTACAAGGGCGATGTAGTTCATGTTTGATGTCTGGTGGGTACGGAAGTCCCCTTTTCTCTTCCACCAGAGCTGTGCCAGGGGGGTGATCGGCAGTCCAAGTCTTAATACCAGAATCCGTGTACAGGTGACAGCCACACAGCAAAAATAAATACAGAAGAGCTTCTGATACCATCAGGGAACAGTATTCCTGCCATTGGGCCAGCTTTGTCTGCCGCCTCAGTACACTTAACTCTGGAATGAAACTGGAGAGGTAACTGATGGTCAGAGGGGACGGGGAGGTTTCCATTTGTAACCGAGACAGGCGAGCTCAGCAGAAGATGAGGCAAGAACGGTTTTACCACAGCTGGATAAATTCAGCTTATGAACATTTATGCATGGCATTAAACCATTAATGCCTCTAATATTTGAATTTATTCAAATGTAAAGACACAGGCATAATTATGAACCCACACCTCAGCAGATCTCACTCCGAGGTTTCGTATGCGGTACCCCTTTCACCCTTGATAATAACCTTTCTCTCTCTTTTTATTCCAGGGTGTGTCTCTTCTTCTCCCCTCTCTATATCTGCCACCAGAAACTTTGTAGGCGCTACTCAAAGTTTAGTCCCAACGGCATCAGCAGCTGCATCACCTGAGGACTTGTTAGAAATGCGAATTATTGGGCCCCTTCCCCAGACTTGTTGAGTCAGAATCTCTGGCGATGGGGTAGGAAGGGATTGTCCCATGAAAATTGTATTTAATAAGTTCTTTAGGCAATAACTTAAGCGCACACACTGAAGTTTGAGAACCAAGGTAGTTCTGACTTGGTAGGTTTGTAGGTCAATCATCTGCATATTGTTAGAATGCAGGTGACACTGAGGCTGCTGTCTGTGGACCACACTTTGAATAGCACTGCTAAAGAACTCAGTCACCTACACATGAAATGATGGTCAACAGTAATAGCCTTATTGGTCATGAGTGGATAAGATCAAAGTCTTAGTGAAAGAAAAGAGCCACTAATCGTGGGATTTCAGATAAGAGTCCCCAGGTTAAAACAAACAAACAAACAAAGCATGTTTTGGTCAGAGGGTGGACTTGGAGCCTCTGTAGCCATATTGTATATGATTAACTTTCTATTATGTATAGAGCCGGTCTTGGCTATGGATGATGAAAGAGGGAGTGTCATACGGGGGCAAAGCCCAGGACTGGGGGTCAGGAACCCTGGCTCTAGCTCTTGTCCTGTCACCGAACGTAACCACGGTTGGGCCCCTTCCCTCTCTGATTCTCATCTACAAAGTGAAGAAGATGAGAGCTACACAATTTCTACTATCCCTAACCCCTCCCACTTTTTTTAAAAAAAATTGATTTTAGAGAGACAGCGAGAAACATCAATGTGAGAGATCCGACTAGGGACCTGGATCCTGGGCAACCTGGGCATGTGCTCTGACCAGGAATCGAACAGGCAATACTTTGGTGCACAGGAGGACGCTCAACCGACGGAGCCACACCAGCCGGGGCCCCCATCCCACTTCTTGTTGAACAAGATTAGGATGACCTTATCAACAATTTTCTCTCCAAGTGAGAAAGGGAGTCTCAAAAACATGGGAGTCCCAAGATGCAGAATTGAGGGTCCATTGAATTAAATACTTGGCCCTGAGTTAGACTGTGAATCATGCGTGGAGTTGGGACTGAGTCTGACCATTTCACCACATGCGTCTTAGGTGATGCTGTTGAGCGTCCGGGCTCTGAGCCAGACTTTCAGGATTGGGATCCTGGCTTCCCACTCCTTAACTGTGCGGCTGAGCAAGCTACTCTTGTGGAGCTGCAGTAACACCCATGAGGTAACACCTACCTCATAGACCTGTTGTGAAATTTAAAAGCGTTCATACAAATCAAGCACTTAGGACAGCGTCTGACACAAGGAAAGCATTTGATAAACCGCAGGGACCTTGATGACGAGGAGTAGGGATGCCCAGTGGGTCCCTGCCACAAAGCCCTTGAATTCTCGAGAACAGATTGCAGGGCTTTTTCTCTCCTGTAGGTGGCGCTTCCCCTCGTTGAGCTCGCTCTCTGAGTCCAGGAACGCTTGATTGAGCAAGAGAAAAGAAATAAGTTTCTTTACATCTCTGCTCTGTTTAGGATCGCTAGAGCAGGGTCTTCTACAGCCCCCCGAGAAGCCACTCCGTAACCCCAGAAGCCGCACCTCCCTTGAGGATGCATGCCATTTTACAGGCCATGTCCTGGGAGGGGTGGGAGGGTTTTACTCCCAGCACCTGAGCCAGGGAGTTCAGTGGGAGTTTCTTTCCTGCTCGGTTAAAATGACAAATTGGTACATGAGCGCTTAATGAAAGATGCTGGAAACGTCCGTGGAGATCAGAAAAATCGCCTCTGCGAGCTGACAGCCAGGCCATCTGCATTCCCACGTTCCTATTAATTCCTTAACAATAAACGACAGGAGCGCCTAGAGGGTTAACAGCTTAATTTAATCTCTGAGATTCCTTCCCGGCGCATTGAGAATTAGATAGGCATTTACAGAGCGTTATCTGCACACCTGATTTCTCCCCACTTGATGTGTCTGCAGGACAGTCACA
>NW_006298628.1:2878162-2884590 GCF_000327345.1 Myotis davidii
CACTCCTGCGCTGCATCTTGTGGAGGCTCTGCCCCGCTGGCCAAAGACAGACCCTTGGGATGCTTGAAGCATGTGCTTGAAGCATGTGATTGAACTCCAAGTTCACAAGATTTGGCTTCTTGTCAGTTGCCCCCAAAACTGGTTTACATGATTTCCCCAGGCTCTTTTAGGGACAGGAAAATCCCCCAATAGAAAGGTGCTGCCCCTGTTGGGAGTGATTTTCCTCCCCTGGCAGGAAGCAATGCAAAAACGGGAAGAGGTAGGTGGTAGCAGCAACCAGCTTGGAGAGCTATGGGGTCAGGCTTTGCGAGTCTCTGGCAGATCATGAACTATTACTCAGAGATGGCCAATTCTAATGTTTGCTCTCTCATTTTATGGAGAAGGAAACTGAGACCTGGAAATATTGAATAGTTTGTTTAGGGCCAAATACCCAGGTAATGTCAAAGCTTTAAAGTAGGATTCAAGTCTCCTTACTCCTGGACAAGTATTTGTTCAATGAGAGGCTTGGCAAATAGACTTCATCTTACATGGTTGGTAACTCCCGTAACGGGTTAGTAGGGGTTGCCCAGAGCCCTGTGGACTTTTGAGGCTGTGTCCAAGATTACCAGGGAAGGCCTTGGTAACAGTTTGGAGATGTTTTCTAGGGACAGAGAGGAGGCAAAGGTGCCAGGTATTTTCTGTTCCATTTCCTAGTAAAATGGAAATATTGTCTGGAAGGAGTATAGCCATTATCTGTCATTAATACCTTGGCAGGAATTCATGTTAGATTAGTGAGCAGCCTGGCTGGTGTGACTCAGTGGTTGAGCGTCAGTCGACCTACGAACCAGGAGCGGTTCTATTCTGATCCGGACACATTCCCTGGGTTTCGGGCTCAGTCACCATTAGGGGGCATGCAGGAGGCAGCTGATCAATGATTTTCTCTCATCGCTGATGTTTCTCTCTCTCTCCTTCTCCCTTTCTCACTGAAATCAATAAAAACATATTTTTAAAAAAGATTCGTTTGCAGACCCATGAGGGAATGAGAGTTTTGACCAGGATAGGGACCTAGGAAAGTACAAAGGGCCTCACCCTGGAGGGTGAAATATTTGGGGGCTCAGTGCAGACAGGGTTAGAAAGAAGACACTGGATATCCAGCAGGAGGAACACTGAGGGGCCGAGGTGAGGGGAAGCAGTGACCCTGAAGAGATTTTTGCACAGTTCTCTCTTGGCTTAAACTTTGCATAATACGATCTTTACCAGCCACACTGCTTGATGTTCAGTTTCTCCAACTGTAAAGAGTTGGACTAGAGCAGACCACATCCTCCTACCTAGGCAGGAAGTGTAAAAGAAGATCAAGGTCATTTAGATGTGTTTTGTCAACTTGCGATGTGACAGTGTCTTCCTGAACAGCAGCGTCCTGTCATCTGGGATCTGATTCCCCCACCCTCTCTCGCTCACTGACCTCACAGCATTAGACCTTCATCGTACTTTTGAACAAGGGAGACCACCCACTTTCTGGCTTCTGTGCCTTCATCTTAGACCACTGGTGTTTGTCTGTCCATGTCATCTGCAGAGCTTTGTAGTGGTCCTATTTCCCTGAAAAACAAAGTTGATTCTACTGCGGAGAGTGTGGGGAGAAATAAAGCTGATATCTATAGAACAAACTGAATCTGTAAGCATTGAGGTGATGCCCAACAAAGGGACCATCAGCTGGGTTAGTCAGATCAGGGCCAGCTCCTGGCAAAATTAGACATTTTGAAAATTGTCTTTGGTTAATGGGTTAATATCCTTAGTGTTGAATCAATCTCTAAGAAGAAAAAAAAAAGTTAAGACAAATACCCTCGAAGGAAAGCAGGTAAGGAGTAGAACTAGTAATTTATAAAAGAAGTAAATGAAAGGCCAATAGGAACATTTTTAAACGTTTACCTTTATTAATAATTAAATACATGTAAATTAAAACAAGATACCAATTCTATCAACTTGATAAAGGTTTAAGAAGGTTCTAAAAAATATAATAGCTAATATACCGAATAAGATCAATTAGCACTTGTATCTGTTCCCATAGGTTTTGGTGGTTTCTGTTTTTTTTTGTTTGTTTGTTTTAGAACTGCAGAAGTTGGAAAGCTAAATATTTTCCAGCTAGGATTCTAGCTGTGAATTGGGTTCCACTAACTAAATGCATTATTCTGAGGTTTGGATGATGCTCTCTGTGGCTGTCCAGAAGCCTTAGCTGGCATTCCTTTGCGTTAGATTCTTTTTTTTTTAATCTTTAGATTCTTTATTAGTTAAGGTATTACAAATGTGTCCTCATCCCCCCATTAACCCCCATCCTCCCCTCCACCCCTCTCATGCTCTCATCCCCCTGTGGTCCATGTCCATTGGTTTGGCTTATAAGTATGCATTGGGTTAGATTCTTCAGGTTACTGAATGCTGTGGCCAATAACTAACATGTATATGGTGCTTTAGAAATAAACTAGAGGCCCGGTGCATGGATTTGTGCACCGGTGGGGTCCCTCGGCCTGGCCTGCACCCTCTCGCAATCCAGGACCCCTTGGGGGATGTTGGACTGCACGTTTTGGCCCTATCCCCACAGGCCAGGCCAAGGGACCCCGCCGGTGCAAGTGCACCAGACCTCTAGTATGCATATAAGATGTTTGGTTAGTCTCTTCCTGCCCTCCCCTCTCCCCACTTCCCTCTGAGATTCATCAGTCTGTTCCATGTTTCCATGCCTGTGCATTGAGCGTCTTCCCCCTGGTGGTCAGTGTGTGTCATAGCTACCAGTCAAATGGTTGCTTAGGCTTTTATATATTTGGATTATAAAGCAAGGAAATATAGATTAACTTAAGGAAATAAAGTATTTAGTTCCATTTCTGGCTTTGGTTTCATGGTCTTAAATAGGCACCTATCTCTCTGGGACTCCATTTCTCCATCTGTACAGAGAAAGGGACTTATTAGATGACTCCTGCCATCGGTGACAGCCTAGTCCCATACCAATCAAACACAGTGCTGGCTCCTTTCTCCTTGGGAGATCGGTCAGGCAGGTGACCCTAATCTGACTTGAAGATCAGTGGGAGAACAATTCAAAGTTTGTTTGATTTGAGGTAGATCAACGTTTATTTCTTTGGCCAACTCATTTGGCCAGCGTAGACCACACATACTCTTAGCTTTAGTATCTATGTGCTTTGCCATCTTAGTTCTGACTCTTCTACACAAGGAAGATGGATGACATGGTTTTAGGAGTTCTTAAATAGGTGTTCTTAAAACCTTCCTGCTGCCTATTTTCCAACTCCCACCCTCCCAGAATGCTGGCAAAGTTGCAATCACCATTAGAAATGGCTCCTAATATTAGGTCAAGGAATTGTTCCTGGTTAGAGCAAAAATGCATTATTAAAAGAAGCCATACATTAATATATTAACCCCAGCTAACCTCATTCGCACTTATTACATGTGAGGTTAGCTCACTAGTTATCGGTTTGGAAGGCAGAGGGCAGATCTGGAAGAGAATGCTGTTCTTCCCGGTGTGAAGAAAGAGCGGCTGATGTAGGAAGAGGGAGGGGGAACAAACTGCGGCTACCTTGATTTTTATCTAGGGCCAGCCCTGATAAGGGAAGTGCAAACCTTCTCTGTGATTGGATAATGAGGCCAAATGAGTTTTAGAAGAATCAGAGGCAGAGTTCCATTTGGCTTCCTGCGTGGTGGGAGGGCAAGCTGCCTGCCCAGCATCTGCGAGTTGCCAATAGCAACATGGAGTAGAGCTTGCGGTGGCTGAGGGCATGGGATTTGCTATCACACTTCCGGGGTTGAACCCTGCCTGGCTCTGTGACCTTAAGCAAAGTACTTACCATCCTTGGTTTCAGTTTTCTTGTTAGTCAAATGGGGATAAAATAATGCCCATCTCATGGAGTTGGGAGGATTGAATGAAATCGTGCATGGAAAGCAGTAAGCAATTGTGGCAATTTCCATATATTTTCTGAGACGTGTCCCATGGAACAGAAATTACCTAATTCAGTGGTGGAGCCCCGGAAGTCCAGCTCTAGTTCAGTATCTTTGGTCTCACTGATGAAACCAATAGCTTCTCCATGTGTCCCAGGGATCTTGCAAATCTTTTTTATAACCCTTTGCCTGCCTCATGTTCCCATCCAATTCTTTTGTAATTAGGTGCCTCACACTCAGAAAACGCAGGGCAGGAAAACCTGCGTCTGTTAAATAGATACATCTAGGGCTCATTATTCATATTACAAAATAATTATTTGTTTTACAGGAGCATTAACCTTGACGAAGTTAATTTCCCATGTACACGCAAAACTGAATGCGGAATATAAAAACTTATTTTACGTACATCTTAGACAATACAATTGTGAAAACTTAAAGGTGGAATGGGGTTTAGAAATCATCTAAGCCAGTGGTTTTTAAACTTTTATTGTTGCAGCCCTATTTCTTATCTAGATTAGAAGTCTTTCTTAGATTTCTTAGATACATGATACAAAGGAAACAGCTACTCTGATTAAGCCAGGGGTGGGAAGGTGGCAGCAATCACTCCCTCACTCTCTTGCCCAATCCCTGAGGCCACTTCAGAACCCCTCTGAGGAACCTTGGGGCTTCTAGAAACAGAAATTTGAGTCCCACTCATCTACCTGAACGATCTCACTTCGCACATTCCTTTTGCAAAACATGGTACTCCTGTATTTCTATTTAACCGTCTTATTTTCTTTTTAAATTTAAGGTTCTTGAGGGCAAGAACCTTTTTATTTAAATAAAAAAAATACTTAGTGTGCTGCTCTACATGCAAGTTGAGGAGTTAAGGTCTGTTTTAAGTCTCCCTGTTAGTGCCAGAAATGACCAGACTATTATTATATCTAAACATCCTTTATTGAATCTTTGAAAAGTGACTTCATAAAACCATCACATTTTCAGCTCGAAGGGACCTTGGAGAACATGTACTTTAACAAGTTCATTTTCCAGATGTGGAAGCTGGGCCCCAGATAAGTGATTTGGTTGATGTCATGTTGTAAGTTAATAGCAGGGCTGGGACGAGAGCGCTGGATGTCTGATTCTTGGGTTAAAACTGTTTCAACTTATAATAAGAGGCTGCTCTTCTTCTGTGAGAATGCTATACATTTGTATTCCTGAACACATAAGCTACCTACCAATCTCCTTTCTTTGCCCAATAATTAACCCAGAGAACTATCTTTATAATCTATGGCCTATGTTTCATTAGGCAATTTTTTAAAATTATAAAAGTGAAAAAGTACTGACCTAAAGAGATGTCCAAGATATAGTAAATGAAAATGTAACTATTATATGTGGGATGATCCCATTTTGTCTAAAGCTTGGGTTATTTCTCTAAGGTTTAGCTGGATGTATGTTTCAATGATCCCTCTTGACACAAGTATCTAATGAGACCCACACCTGTTAATTTATAGAAGTTGACATTGATGCATGACTATAACAGCCATAAAAGTTTGTATTTGCTTTATCTTATTATTTTCACTTCTGCACGGTGTTGTATATTACATGTGCATGATAATTTACGGACCCAATCCTCTATTGGCAGCATGTAACTTACATGCAATTTTTCAACAAGCTGCAGGGAAATTCCTCACACATACACCCTTTTGCACATATGTGAACATTTTTAGAGGATAGATTCCTAGCAGTGGAATTGCTGGATCCAATTTTGAGATACTGCATGGCATTTATTCTCATATACCCTTCTTGTTGTTGTTGCTGCGACTAACATGAATACACCTCAGCATTCGTACATAACTTTGTAGTTAATAACACATACAGGAAATTATTGGAACTTTTTAACAACCGAGTGGGTTTATAGATGAGGAAAGTGAGGTTTGGATAAGTTAAGTAATTTGCCCAAGTCCTATAGCTAGGGAAGATAGAACTAGATTTGAAAACTAGGCCTTCCTACTTCAGGTGGAGGGCCCAACGTTCCCAATGAAAACAACATAAATAAACCATTAGGATGAAAACAAGAATGCCAGCTCATTCTCTTGCTGTATCCTCACATGGACAAGAAGGAAAGATCTCCTGTTTTTTCCTCTTTATAAGGGCATGAATCTCATGATGAAGGCCCCACCCTCATGACCTAGTCTGGCCATAATTACCCCCCAGACACCCCTGCTTCCACATACAAACACTTTGGGATTAGGGTTTCAACATATGCATTTGGTGGGACACAAACATTCATTGAAGCCAAACGGCAAAAAGAGGTCTCTGATGAAAACTTAGGGCGTCTTCCTGCAGCACCTCCTTCCTCAGCTACCCAGTCCTTCTCAACCGCAGTGTCTCTTGGGAGAGAAGCTGACGTGGGCCGAGGCAGGGCCAGGGAAGATCTGGCTTGTCACCCCGCTGCCATGGGCCACTGGCTGTGAGGGGGCCTCCGTAAACTTTCGGGCTGCGGTGCATTTGGCTCAGTCTCCTCTTCTGAGACCCCC
>NW_006298628.1:2884626-2885353 GCF_000327345.1 Myotis davidii
GGGGGACGTCAGTCTGAAATGAACTCGCCTTGTTCAAAGGGGTTCGAAGACAGCGGAACTCAATCAGCAGCGGGCCGCGCGGTTCAAGGCTGCAATTCATCCCGCCGCGCCTCTGAGAAATGGGAGGTGACAGTTCATTTTGCCGGTGACAGTCTGTCGGTCTCGCTCGCTGCTTCTCCTGTCGATTGCCTGGCGGAGGTGAAGTGCAGCTCGGAGACACCATCGTTTGGTATTCCACTCAGCCGAGCAGGATGGTCCCAGGACCCAAGGTGTGCAAACCTGGCTCGCCCCCCTCCCGTCCTCCCCGCCCCCCACGGCTTGTCTTCTCCCTCCCCCGAGACCTGACACGCACATGTTTGATTATGAATCCCTGGGACCATCTTCCCACTTCCTGAGCCTTATCCTTCCCTCCAGCTTCCACTTCCGGTGCCCCGGGCTCCCCCCTCTTTCTGGGACCTTGTGGAGCAAAGCCATTCAGCGCAGGAGGCTCCCAGCCTGAGGAGGACTCCGGGTGAGGCGAGCTGTGGACGTGGAGGCAGAGAAGTTAGGGACGTCCGTGGGAGGCACAAAAGGGACATCAGACACAACCAGCAAGGCACTGCTTTCCAGACCCCAGGCTCATTTTAAAATATATATATTTTATTGATTTTTTACAGAGAGGAAGGGAGAGGATAGAGAGTTAGAGAGAAACATCGATCAGCTGCCTCCTGCACACCTCCTACTGGGG
>NW_006298628.1:2885546-2894168 GCF_000327345.1 Myotis davidii
AGGTTCAGTTTTTGAAGAATGCCCTGAACAAGGGCAGAGAGAGAGAGGAAGGAGAAAGGGAGGTGACCCTGTGAACGCAGGCACTTAATCCTGAACGCCACCCTTCCCAGTGCTTTCTACTTCGCTTTTTAAAAAAAGGAACTCGTGTGTCTTTATTAACTTTCTTCATTTTGATAACTGTACGGGACGTTATTTAAGGGCATGTCCTCATTCTTAAGGAATACTACTGAGTGTTTAGGGAAAAAGGATCAGGATGTTTGTAACTTACTCTCAAATGATTCAGGAAAAAATATGTGAATTTATTTAAGTAGAAAATAATAAAGCAAATGTGGCAGACGTTAACGATAGGTGAATCTAGGTAAGTTGGCAATGATTTCAAAATAAAAAAATATTAGAAAAACCCTAATAGACTTACCTTGCAGCATTTCCTCAGTAAGTGTTTGTTGAGGACCTACTATGCTCTAGGGATACAGTGGTGAACAAGATAGGAAAGGTCTGACCCCTCAAGGAGCTTGCAATTGGGGGAGAAGACAGGTGGTAGATAAATAATTACAGAGAGGCCCTAAATGCTACAGGAATGTGTGAGAGGGAAACAAGACAGCCTAGGAAGCCAACGATGATTACCAGAAGAACTTCCGTTTACAGTGAGACTTGAAGCATGAAGCTGAATGAGGTGTAGGGGGAAGAGTGTTGCAGAGAGAGGGAACAGCACATCTGAAAAAATGAAAGTGGGAGAGGGTGTGACTCATTTGAGAAATTGAAAGAAGTCTGAAACTGAAGATGATAGAGTACAGCCCCCCCCCCCTTATCTTCAGGGAATATATTCTAAGACCCCAGTGGATGCCTGAAACAATGGCTAGTACTAAGCCCTATATATACTATGTGTTTTCCTATACAAACCTGTGATAAAATTTAAATCATGCACAGTAAGAAATTAACAGTAATAACTAATAGTAAAATAGGACAGTTAGCTTGGCTGGCGTGGCTCAGTGTTTGAGCATCACGATTCCCTGTCAGGGCACAGGCCTGGGTTGTGGGCTTGATCCCAAGTGTGGGGCGTGCAGGAGGCCAATCAATGATTCTCTCACCATTGATGTTTCTATCTCTCTCTATCTCTCTCTTCCTCCTTTGAAATCAATAAAATTATATTTTAAAAAATACTTAAAAATAGAGTAATTAAAACTATACTGCAATAAAAGTTATGTAAATGCAGTTTCTTTCTCAGCAAGCTAGCATGAATTACTTTTTCCTTCTTCACAATTTCACAGACAGAATTCCTAGGGAAGAAATTGTGAAATAAAAGTTTCTTGCCTTCAGATCCCTGTTGTTCTCCATATTTCTTTGTTACACAGTCATTATAATTGGCGTTCATATTCACCCAGGCCTGAATTCTCTTGGGTAAAGTTCAGTGTCTTAGACATTTCCTGCTTTCATGTCCTATCAAAATTTACCTGCCCATGTCCTACATCAGCCCCTCAGGACAGCTACTAATCTGATAAACTGATGTGTATTAATGGGATAAAGACTGGGAAAGTAGCAACGTGTTAGCCCTGCCAGGTAATTCCTATCTTATTCATTTATGCATTTTTATTATCTGACACTGTTCCTGGCACCTACCAGGTATTCAGTTCATGTCTGCTGAAATGAAATTGATTGAGTATGCTCCTTTTCACCCAGGCATGTTGGAGGCAATACCTTACTCAAAGTTAAGGCCCTTATGGCAAAATTTTAAGCATTGTAGCACATCAGATGGGAAAAGATATTTGGGAGCAGATGGCCTTATAACATACCTCAAACCATATCCTGATGTTTGTTTAGGATAGACCTTAGCCTGCACCTTGAGGTCCACATGAAACATTAATTGAGCATTTATTTGGCAGCCTCTGTTTTGGCACTAAACATCTTTGGGTGCTCAGTTAATACTGAAACATTAAACAGGCAAGTATTTTGGTCTCTAAAGAGTATGACATTGTACTTTGGCACAAAGATGATATTAATATAGCATTGTAGGTGGTGTGTTGGGGTCCGATCACGAGGATGAGAACAGTCAACCAATACCAGGTCGTATGTTTCTTGAGGGCAGCTCTACTGCCTCTACATGTCTGTGTTCTAGTGCTTTGAACATAGTAGGTGCTTAATCAATGTTGAGCGAATAGATGAAAGAAAGAGTTCACACTGGCGTTCCTGGTTCCCTTTGTGACTAAAGGCATACCCAAGGCCACTTGGTAGTTAAGGTTAATGGAAGTTCAAAGAAACGAAATGGTTTGTTGTGTTTTGTTCCCTTTTCTTGTGAACCTGAGGACTGAACCCATAACCTTGACTCTAAGCAATATGACTGCCCTGCCGTGAGTTATCCTCTTGGCTGGAATATTAACATCTTAGACTGACAGGTCTCCTCCTCTTCCTTCTTGAAACACCAGGCGTTTTGCTGCCTATGTCAACTCTGGTCTGAAATCCGCAGTGAGTCCTGGGAGTTGAACTTGCCTTTGGTGTTTGCCACATTGATGATCTAAGCGTGGGCAAAGGGAAATGAGCTACTTAGAAGATGTACATTATCACTTGTGTAATCAAACACTGTAAAAAGATACTGGGAAAAGGCTGGGAAGTCATTGTACTTAGAGATCATGGAATTCTGGATGTTAAAAAGGGAAGAGAAGCAAATGACCTGTCCCAGATGCTGTAGTCACTGGAAGACAGGATGCCAAACTAGATATCCTCTTGGCGTTCCTATAAACTCCATCAATCTTTGATTTCATGATTCTATGTTGGACACCAACCAATAAACACCCTGAACAATCAGATCCTTGCTCCCCTCAGTGAGCTGAGAGAAACAGCGTGGACTGAGTGGGGACAGTTGTGTGGAAGCCCACAGGTTGTCACTTAGCTATCATATTGTCTTCTCCAGAATCTTGCCCCGTCTTCCCTCCTCTAGCCTCAGCTAACACAGGAAATGGTAATGCTATTTATCTGTAGATTCAGCCAAAGCACCATTTCCTGGTTCTAATGTTCAATAACCACTTTTGAATCCTCCCCCACTTCCTCTCTGACTCAGTCTGAAGTTCAAAAGCACCCAGGAGGTAAATGAGCATCAGCTAAGCCGGTGGGCCCCTGGCACCCTTGTGGTTCGGCCGTTAATTTTCTGAAACTCAGGCACATCACTGCTCCAGTCTGGGCCCCTGTAAGTTATGTGGTTTCAGAAGTCCCTCCCAGTTCTGAAATTTTGAAATTCTTTGCTGGGATTCCAGAAGGAGAATCTGTTGGACCAGCTGCCTTTGGGAAGGAAAATGTGTCATAGAGCCCTATGAATCTCTTCTCGGTCCAAACCTCGTCATTTCTTCCGGAGCGCTCTATCGGAACAATGAAAGGAATCAGGGAGGCAGTGTGACTGGTAACTGAAGTCTGCCAGCATCTCATGTGAACTGGCAAATGCAATCCGAGGAGGCCAGCTTTGAAACGGCCAGAGCTGCTTTTTGCTGAGGCTGACTAGAGTTCAGAGAAAGAGGCTGTGGGTTTCTCCTTTAACATTGCTACATTTCTTTTTCTTAAAAAAAAAACTTAAAAAAAGTTTCAATTATAATTATATACTATATACAATATTATATTAGTTTCAGGCGTACAACATAGTGATTAGACATTTACATAACTTACAAAGTGATCAGGTAAGCCTAGTACCCATCTAACACCATGCCTAGTTATTACAATATTATTGATGTGGTGCATATATACAATGGAATATTACTCAGCCATAAAAAACAAAGGAAATTTTGCCATTTGTGAAAACATGGATGGACCTAGTCCTAGAGGGTATTATGCTAAGTGAAATAAGTCAGGAAGAGAAAGGCAAATATCCCATGATTCCATTTATATGTGGAATCGAAAAAACAAAATAAATGAACAAATAAACACATAGATACAGAAAACAAATCGATGATTGCCAGATGGGAAGGATTAATGGAGGATAGATGAAAAAAGCGAGGGATTCTGAAGTCCCAGTTATAAAACGTGTCACGGGGACATTGCTACATTTCTCTCTGAACTTCTGTTTCCCATCAGTTTAGTGCAAAGCTCTGTCTCCTACCCTGGGGCAGCTCAGAAAAAATCACATCCTGGTTTTGTTTCTAATTCAGGAGTTAGGTGAGGAAGTCCTGCCCTCAGGGGCAATCCCCGCACACTCTGTGGACAGAGATGGAATCGGGGTTCGATGCCCTAGTGACTAGCACTGATGAGACGGAAATTCACTTCCTGGGACAGGATTCCACTGAGGGCTGCAGTACCTACAGTCATTAAGAATAACTGGGTACCATCTTCTCCTGGGAACTTCGGAAGCCTTCTCTTCCCCAGGCATTTTCTCCCTTGGTGGAAGATGTTGAAATGTGGAGGTTAAATGACTTGCCCAAGGTCACACTGTTGGTGGCAGAGCAGAGATGAACACCTCAGCCCATCTTCTGAGTGCCTAGTCTGGCTTTCATTGGACCATGCCACAGCGGTTCCCTGTATAAGGGACAATTGTACCGCCTGAGGATGATGGGCAGGAAGGCCAGGTCTTGATATGACTCCAGTCCCCAGCGACCTTTTATATCCTGCAGCCGGCTCAGTGGGCGGAGGAAGCGGCTCTGGGGCAGAGGGGGTTGCCATCGGCAGAGCCGCCCCGGCGAAGATAACAGGTTGTCAGTCACCCTACGAAGCTATGTATGGCCTGGACCACAGAGCTTCCACTGACGGAGAAATTAAACCTGTCTCACATCCCAATCCCCGTGCTCTGATTACATTTACAGAGGTCGTGGCCTGCATTCTGTCACCATGGAAACCTCTCATGCTGCCAGGGTGTTGTCTGTGTGTGTGGTTGATATTTAAAGGCAAAGTCGCAAGCCCTGTTGCTGAACTCTCAGCTGCCAGGGGCCATCGCTCTCCTTCATCAGCCTGCATCCTGGCGCTTCATCCCAGAGATAAGAGGAAGGGAAGGGATGGAGGTAAGGTCCTGCCTGTCTCTCACAGGCGGGCCTTTTTAGTGGATCCAGGTTTGTAGGGAGAAGGGCTCGGGGATGGAGGTGCTGGGATAGCAGATGTGGGGGAATCAAAAAGCACCCCCATTTGTCAAAATACAAGCGTCTTCTTACAAGTAGATGAGCCTGGCGTTAAGTGGAGCCCTTCTTGCTCCGACCTTGCAGAGCGGCCAGATGGAGCCGGAGGAACCCCTCTCCCTGAGTGTCTTTGGTGGTTTCGATTTTGCACATCTGGTAGCCGTGCGAATTGTGCTGATAACAATGGGGTTAATGAAGGATCCCTGCTTCGTCCAAAGACCCCACAGCATTGTCCTGGAAAGAGCTACCAGGGGAGTGACTTATCAGGAGTCCCAGGTGTTGGAAGAGGTAAATAACACCTGATTCCACGGAGTCAGGAAAGAACACAAGTGCTGACTCGGCTTGTGGCCATCAATTTTTTTTTCTCTTTTTTTTTTCTCAAGACAATTATTTCCACACCATTGAATGGAGTGTAGATAACATGGGCACCTTAATAGCCTGGGAGCAGAGGCTATTTAGAGGAGATTTTAAGCACCGTGAGCATAAAATGAACATGAATATTCTGCAATATGCATCCTACAACGTGTCATTAAGTGGATGGCCTCGATGATGGGCAGCAACAGGCTTTGGTTGGAATATTGAGCTCTGGGAAGGAAAATTCTGCATCAATAGTTCTACGATGCGGACTATCACATATAACTCAATAAAACGTGTCATAGTGTGGATAGTGTATACGCTAAAAAGTACAGCAGCCGACAATAAAGGCTGGAGTCTCTACGAGGCCCTTTTCTTTAAGAATGCACAGCCACCCCCCGGAAGCTTCTCAATGTCCTTGGGGGTGGAACATGGTACATCCTGAAATGACAATTGGGAAATAGAGTGAATATATTTGATTTAGTTCCTAATCCTTCAAAATATGGAAACCTCTTTATTTTCTCCTTGTGTTTTATTTCTATTTCCTCAATTTTTCATCTGGTTTCTCGCTCACATTCTTCTTTTTCTTCTTTCTTGCTTGCTTGCTTTATCCCTAGGCCATCACTCCTTCCCATTACCTCCCCTCCCCCACCACTCCTTTCTGTAGAGTGTAGCCCTGCTGGCAGCCCTCCAGACTAAAGAGGCTACTGACTCCTGGGATATAATCTGCTTTCTGATTGGCTCTTTCTGGAGTCTGTGTTTATAGTGGAAACTTGGTTTCTGCCACAATGAGTGAAAAGAGGAGTTAATACCTTATGCCTTCCAGATGAATGTGTTCCCCATGTGGGTTGGAGAATCCTGCAAATATTCCAGAACAGACAGGGCCGGGAGGGGTCTTTGGAGGTGGGCAGGGGGACTCCGCAGGCTGATTCTCCCAATTTGTTAGAGCCTGGTGCCAAGGAAGCCAAGGCCACTCCTTCTATCTCTTTAAAGGCAAGGTACCTTCATAAAAAGGAAAAATTCTTGTCCTTGGAGACCAATGACACCCACGTCTTGGCCAGTCACTCTCAGATATATCTTTAGTGAGCAAGGAGAATGAAGGGAGAGATTATGAATGACTCAGTATATAAAGTTATTGAACACTTCCCAGAGGCTAGTTGTCGCAGGGAATGCAGAGATAATAGTAATGGCTAACAGTTAGGAAGCACCTACCATGCTGCAGGCAGTTCTAAACATGATACCTATTCGCTCTTTGAATTTTCACAGCAACCTTGAAAACACTGTTAAGTATTGCCATTTTACAGATGAAGAAATCGAGGCATGGAGACAATACGTTGCTCACTCAAGGTCGTAGCAGGCAAGTGACAAATTTGAGCTCTGGACTGTATGATTTTAGGGCCACGATACTCTATCATCTCTTTGTGGGGTCAGGGCCATGATTTCGGATGTGAATTCTGGAACTTGGATGAAGGGTGGCATGGCTGCCAGAGACTGGACTGGAAACCATTTCAATATCACTTCTCAACAGAGACAATGGGAACCCAACCCAAAGTGGTGACACTCAGATGCAAAGGAGGACAAGCATTTACAAGCCATTGTGAAGAGGTAAAACCGGTGGAGAGTTGGAATGGGGATGAGGAAGTGTCCAAGATGAGTCTTACATTTTGAGTTTGGATTTCTGGAGAACAGCAATTCCTTTAGAACTCTTACAATGGACTGCGCACATACCATATACTACATATGCACGCCATCTTATTTTTCTCACAATTACCTGGTAAGGTAGGGATTATGATTTCTAATTTACAGATGAGGAACCCAAGGCTCACAGAGCTCTTTCCAGAGTCTTAGAGATGGTAGGTGGATGAGGCAGAATTGAGATCCACATTTTTTTTTTTTTTTTTGGCACATAAATTCATGCCGTTTTCACTAGCTTTGTTGCCATTACAAGGATTAGGGGGAGAGGAAATAAGAAGTTGGTGGATTTGTTTAGATATCCAGGTGGAAATGTGAGACACGGGTATAAATTAGAAAAGTAAACTGCATAAAAGGGAAAGTTGGACTGGTGAGAGAATGAAACCACTGAGGACTCAGAGAACAAGGGGAAGAAAGAGAAGGGGAGGGAGTGGGAAAGTGAAAGGCAAACGTAAAACTCTCATGAGTGCCTGAGACTAGAAGATGAAATGGGGAGAACCGAAGAAGGAGGCAGAGAAATAATAGTTCAGAGGACAGAAAGAAGACCAGGACAGGGGAGTGCCAAGGAAGTTGGGTGCTTAAAGCAAGACCAGGTAGTCAATGGCACTTAGTGCTGCCCAGAGAGGATGGGAAATACTGCAGAGCTGAGAAGGAAGGAGAGTGCTGATGCCCTTGGGAGAGAGTCACGTCAATGGTACAAAGACAGGCAAGCAAAGAGAACGCACTAAGAAAGGACATGAGACCTGATGAAGGAGAAGAAGAAGAAAAGATGAGATTTGGAGAAGGTAGTGGGGTTGTATGTTTTGTTTTGTTTTCAGTATAGAGGAGACAAAGAATGTTAGCAAACAGAGGGAAAGACTGAACATGAAACAGAATGTGAGACTCAAGATCTAAAGGGCGGAGGGAAAGTGCGGGACCATTCATTCTAGTGGAAGAACGAGAGGAGGGGCGATGCATCCTTTAAAAGGGAAGGAAAAGTGAAGCCTGAAAGCAACACAACAGGGACTAAGGGTTGTCTTGTATATAAAAGAGACATGGTTCATGCTGATAGAAAATGCTGCTGGAAGCCAAGCCCACGGATGTTGGAAACGGACATTTACAAAAACCAAAATGAACACGGACATAATTCTGAAGACAGGGAAAGAACATATTTGGGGGACCCAAAGCTTATTTCATATAGATGTCCATTAGGGGGAAAGGTACTTTTACCAACTTTCTTGCATTGCAATCATCAGCCATTGCTGGTGTTATTTCTGAATCCAGGTAGTGCTTCTGTTGGTACTTGTGAACATTGGTGATTACATCAGCTCCTCTTAGTGTGAGCACACCTCCAAAGCATGTGTGTGTGTGTGTGTGTGTGTGTGTGTGTGTGTTTGTGTGTGTGCGCGTGCGCGCCAGTCAGGCCAGAGATTTCTACCAGATTCTAAATAACTGCTCTTTCTCTCACCCTGAATCCCATTACCCTAACCCTGAATTCTAAGACCTGTAGTAAAGT
>NW_006298628.1:2894225-2899009 GCF_000327345.1 Myotis davidii
TGGCAGAGGCAGAAATAAAGGAAGGGCTTAGGGAACTTAAACTTTTACCTTTTGAAATAACAAATGAAAAGAAACCAATGAAATCCAGTTCAACCTTAGAAAATTCTCTATTATTTGCTTTAATCTCCTTGATCACCTCAACAGAAAGGGTTACTCCTTCTGTATAGTTTTGCAAAGTTGTCATGTTCGTAAATATCTAGTCTATAAAATGTACCTTGGCCCCACCTGCCTCCTGTGCAAATTAACCTCCTAGACTGCCCCCACGTCTCGCTCAGAGTACACAGCCTCAGCTGGCTACAGCTGGCACATTCTTCATGCCACCCTCCCTCCGCCCCATCAGATTCCCAAGAGAACCAATCAAAGACAGAGAATGTCAGAGTCAGCAACCTCTATGGTCTTCAGGGCTTCTGCTGGGCTCAGCCGTGCCCATGGGGGATGTCTATTGTGGTCTCAGGAAGAGGCAAAGATTTTTTTAAAAATGTGATTGGAGAAGATAGGGGAAAAAATAAGGGTATGGATAGAAAGATAAGATAAAGAACAAAGAAAGATATGTCACAATTTAGTTGAAGAGGGCCCAGCAATGATCGCTTCACAAGTTGCTCAGTGATCCCTGGGCTGTAATGATCCACCTCCGATGTTCAGCTCCATAAGAGCTTCGGACCAGTGTTAGAACAACAGGATTCGAATGCCCGTGTGGCCCCTGATGAGCTGGTGGCCCTGGGCAGAGCACTGGGTCTGTGCCTCATCTTACACTTGATCACCTTGAAGATTCTTTTGAATTTTAATGGTTCTGTTCGGAGCCTGTGTCTTGTTGAGAACTTGCTTTGGGAATGTTCCTTGATATGATAAGAGAAGCTGCTTGTTTTGTTGTACTAGTGCAGAGGATCTAGGAGTGTGAGCTGGAAGGGGAGACCATCGAAGTTCATTTGTGTAAATACTCAAATAACAGGACCCTCCTAAGTCAAAAGGTTAGCTAATTCGTCAGAGCAAGGGCGCTGTGGAAACCCTGCATGTTAAGGCCACTGAAGTGATGGGCCCCAGGGAATGTCTTGTATCTGTCTCCTCTGCCTTGGGGTAGCATGAGGTGTGGTGGCTGGGACCTTGCAACACATGCAGGGAGCCTGGTTGGGGGCACTGCCGGGACGCTCCATCTCTCCTCCCATAGCCCTTAATGAAGTGAGCCGCCCTTGTCCTCATTAGGCCTCAGCATCGTCGATAAAAGTCAATAAACCCGGTTGATGGGGTTGGGACTGAGGGGCTGAGAGGCAGTGGCCGCAGATCCACGGGGCAGACGTCAGCTCTGCTGTGTGTCATGACCCGGCAGCCAGGGATCGATAGCCGGCGCGGAATAAAGCCCAAAGCCTGCCCTCTGAAGTCTCCTCTCTAGACCCATGTTGCCCAGGGCAGAGCAATGCCAGCCGGTCCCTGCTTTGCTTGCAGTTGTTCCTACCCCATGCCATTCGGGGTGCCAGATGCTCCTGTTTCTTCCTGATTAAGCCCTCTAGACACCCCAATGGATGCATATTTAGTGAGTGCCCACCTGGCAGGAGAACATGGTGATGGCAACTCTAAGAGGCCCAGAGGCTGGCGGAGGCCCTGTTTTCTGTGTCTTCTGTCTGCCGACAGGATGCGAGGGGCCCTGGTGGACCAGGCAGTATATTTCTGCATGTTGTGCTGCCAGACTCCATTCCTGCCTGCTCTGCATCTCTTTAGATACCCTTATCTTATCTAATTACAAGGAATTTCTGATTAATTTTGTGGCCTCTGCTCCGAAGGACCTCTTATCTGCGAGGGCCTTGTATTTTAACCTTGTCATTCTTTTGTTGTTTGTCTTTAAAGGCCAGACGGCTGAGAGGGGGATGCTCAGATCTTGCTGGAATTGGGGCTGGGGGGAGGGGAAGGAAAGGAAAGCAGACAGACCTGGGATTTGTGTACGCTGCGCCATCCCCCTGCCTGTGTGTGGAGACAGCTGGCTGCTTACTTTCATGACAGCCACATGGTACCCAGCCACACAGAACAGGACCCGGGCAGGGACTCGTCTGCTGCCAACCTCTCCAGATCCCTTTGATATTTCCGACAGAGCAGTAAAGGACTCTTGACTATCACAGTTTGCCTTGCCTCCCTCCACCTCCGCTAAGACTCCTCTGTGTTGTTTCCATGGCTACCCCCAATCAGATGTGGCTTCCTGCGAAATTGGATTTCAAAGAAGGACAGGGCTTCAAAGGAATTTGTCCATTTAACAGAATGTCATTAGGAGTGAGGCTGACTGCCGAACCAGGGCCCTCGGATGATTAAGGGGGGTGGGGTGGGGGGGGGAGGGCTGCGCTCATGTGCGGAGGCAGGCTTCTGTCTGCCACGAGGAACCTTGATGCAACATGACAATGCCGTATTGGAATCTGCCAGTCACCCACTGCACACTCTCCAGCTCCGCACCTCCCTCTGCCCCCGTCTCTCTAACACCCAGGATGGATGGGGAATAGCTGCTCCACGAGTTTCTGCTGCATCCCTCCGTCTGAGTGAGCTCTGACAGGCAGTGAGGCCTGAGAGGATGTGCAATTACCTGGGTTTGTTGCTCTTTATCAGACAACTCATTAACTTGTAGCCTATATTAGCATCTGAAAAATATCCTTGAAGAAGAGGGAGTGGTGGTCCCACTTCCTTCCATTGCTGAGAGGGGAAGAAAGGTCAAGGGCTGGGGTTACCCAAGGAGGGACTTTGTTTCCTTTGCTGTTGTGTTTTTTCTTGTTTTAAGAACAGTTTTAAATTTAGAGAAAAACTGCAATCATCGTACAGAAAGTTCCAATATATCCTCTCTTGCTTTCTAACACGTCAGAAGTACTCAAAAATGATTCAGAGCAGCTACAGTTTTATAGAAGGAGCAGTGAGCGTGGTGAACATGTCCCATCAGGAGCCTGGAATTCGCTCTGAAGCCCGGGGGAGGCAGTGTGTTAACTTTCCCAGGGCAAAAAGAAAGAGCGGTAGGAACCAGATTCCCCAGAGACCCCTGTCAGCCTCCCTCCGCCCTCCCCCCCCAATTTGCTGCAACTTGCAAGTGGGTCATGTGATCCTGAAATCAAGGTACCATTTCTCTTCAGATAGCAGGACATAGACCTGTAAACAAAGCTACTGCAGCCCTTAAAGCAGGGGTGGGGAACCTTTTTCTCTGCCCAGGGCCATTTGGATACGTCTAACATCATTCGCTTAATAGAATTCATTTAATATAAAGGTATGTTGCTATGAAAAAAGCTCCTAGATTTATTGAATTTCGAGTCCCACCTGCAGTTGCCTTGGCAGGGCCAGACCAAATGATTCTGTGGGCCTTATGCCACCCGAGGGCTGGATGCGCCCCTCCCCCCCTCCCCTGCCTTAAAGGATCAAGTCCCCAAATCCTGAGACCGTCTCTGGAGAGGAAACCATGCCAGGAGGCAGGCATGAGCCTTCTGGACAATTTCTCCATGCTGCTCCTGTTCCCATATTTGTGGTTTCGTCCATCGGCATCTTCCCTGAGGCGGCTGTAAACCCCGATCCACCCATCTTTTTCCTGTGTCCTCTCTTACCACTCTCAGCCCCTTCCGCATATTCAGTAGGCAGCATCTGAGAACAGAAAGTCCATTTTCACAAAGAAGGAAAAGGGTAGAGGTGGAGGGAGATGTGAGAGATCACACACTACCCAGGGGTCCAGGTTAGGTCACCACCCCAGCTCAAAATTAGTCAGTGGCTCCCCAGTGCCACTCAATTGAGTTCAAAACCCTCCTTCTGTCTTTCAAGTCCCTTCACAATAGAGCTTCCATTTTTCTTCACAACCATAGTTTCTGTATATCACCCAGCCAGAGAGGCCTACGAACTGTTCCCCAGCAGGAGGCTGTCTCATCTTTGCTTGCTCTGGGTCTCCCACCTGGAAAGCCCTTCTACCTCTTCAAAATCTGGGGTGTTCGGAGTCCATCTCAAATGCCACATGAGCCATGAACACACATAGGAGGCCCTTCCCCCCTTCTCTTATATTCTTTTCCCTCCTTTTAACACCCATGACACTTTAAACTTCCCTCTGGCACTTGGTCTACTGCACTTCACAACAACCACCACCCCTCTTTCTTTTGAGAGATTGCATATTCACCGGAGTTATGGGAAATCATACAGAGCCACCCTGTCTGCCAGCTGTCCCCGGTGGTAACATCCTGCACGATGACAGTGCGTGTCACCCCAGGACATTGACACCTGCTGTGCTGTGAACGAGGCGGAAACGCTCCTCTGGGATCTTGCCCTTCACTGTCCGCCCTTGGTCAGCTCCTGGAGGGTCAAGGCTGGATGCCCCTCGCCCTCCCTCGGCTTTCTCCCTGGCACACCCTTCCTTTCCTCACATCCCTTCCGCCCAGGGAGGAAGGGACTCTGTAGCTCCCTGTGTGCATCGTTTTGATGCTCCCAGATGCTGGTGGCTTCGGATTATTCGTTGGGAACGTGCAGTCATTCCCTTCCAACATCCTGGCTAACCCGAAAGAGGGAAGGCTCTGCGCTCTTCTGGGGGTGCGCATGGGGCCTGGCTTGGGAACTGCGGGCTCCTAGGCGTGGCGGGGACCGTCTCTCCCCCGGATTCCGCCCTCCTGCTCGGTCCCCCTCCCCCACCCTGTTCATTCCGGGCAGCGTGTGGTTTTTACATCCTCCCCCTGGAAGGCAACTGTCCGGTGCTCAGGGTGCCCAGAGGCGAGGCTCCTTGGAGTCGCGGTCAGCCTTTTGTTTTTGGGGGGCAGGGGGGCTAAAGGGGGCAGCCTGGGCCCCCGCTCCGGGCG
>NW_006298628.1:2899432-2900108 GCF_000327345.1 Myotis davidii
ACACACACACACACGCCACCTGGTCTGGTCTCCATCCTACCCCTTTCTCCTCTAGACCCCTGCAGGTCCGAAGGCTTGAGTCCTCCTCCCTCCCCAGCCCAGGTCACGGTCATCACCCACAGAAAACCCTCGCCCCCTGCGTAGAGCTCCTTGAGGCTCCCAGGGGGGCTGCGCCGGGCTCATGGGCTCCTGCGGCCCAGGCGTGCGGGTTCGTGCGAGTTGTGTCAGCGCAGAAACACCCGGCCTCCCTTCACCAGCCCGCAGACGTCCATTCACCCAGGTTTGCCGACCCTCGCTCGGTGTTACAGGACTTCCTGTTCCAGATGTGCCCGCCTGTGGCGTGTTCACCTGCAAACTCTAGGGCCTAAGAGCGGTCCTTTGAAGAAGAGTTCAGGCCACGGTCACTAACACTCAACACATCCTCCCAACACTCCAAAGAGGCTGTTTGCTAATGGGCAATAGCATCTGCTCCCTTCCCACTTTTTCTGGGGAAAGTAACTTGCTTTCCTGTAACTGACCTTCCTGACCAAGAGGCCTGGAATCTGTGCTGGCATCAGGGTCCCAGGAGGAAACGGCTCAGAATTAAGCCTTTTGGCATCTCAGTGGCATTTCTGACACATATTTAACAGATGGCCTGCTTTGGGCAGGTCATACTTTTGGCAAGCAGTATTCCCCC
>NW_006298628.1:2900125-2902202 GCF_000327345.1 Myotis davidii
CCCCCCCCCCGCCCCAGTTTCTCTCGATTTAATTGGTTTTATATCTCCATTACCTTGTTATCTTGGTATAAATGCCTCCTAATCAAATATTTGGCAAGTCCTTTTTGGTCTCTGTAGCACTGTTTCCATTCTGCATTGTTTCTGTGCAAAAACCTGTCAACTAGGTATTTCTCCTGCGGCGACCTTCCCAAAACCTGTGACCTGAGTGAATGTAACATTTCAGAGGAGAAAAGTGTTTGCAGGGTGAAGGAGCATCATCTGGGGGTTGGGGAGAAGCCCTCCAAGCCTTCCCTTTGGTTTGCTATTAGATGTGTAGAGAAAGGCTGTAAGCATCTGATTTCCAGGAGAGAAAGAACTGTTGGCAAACTTTAGTTCTGCCCTTGCCTTTAAACTTAAAGATACAGAGTGATTGATCCCTTTGACTGGTACTATCTGTCATTTGATGAGAGGAAACCTATTTCACAAGCTTGTTAAACCGTATTCCCATTGTGTGTGCAGCCTCGGTAGAAAATGCCTTTTTATTTCCAGAGACGTGCCATGAAACCCACTCCTTCCGCATTTTTGATGTGCAGTTCTTTATTGTTCACAACTGACACTTTGTAAACAACTCATTTCTGCACCTGCCACCTTCCTTTAGCTTAGATTATTTTCTTGTTAGCTGACTGGTTTTAATTGAAGTCTTCAGATCTCCTTCTAAAGCAGAACCTTTGCTGACAAGTAGAGCAGGGTATGAATGGAGATTAATTGCAATTAGAGTCTGAATCGGAAGTAGAGAAAACACTGCAAAGGTGGGATTCAACCAATAATTCTATTGAAAAAAATGTTTAAAGAGTATGTTTTAGGAAGGCTCATGGACTCATAGCAGCATATTGGTTATAGGTTTTGTTTTTTATGAAATACTGTCTCTGGTATAGACCCAACAGAATTACTCATTGTACTACACATAATTTGTGTGTATTAGAAACTCTAATGGCTATCAATTTAGCATATGTTGCTGTTTACTTGCTCTCCCACACCCACACATTTAAAAAATATATATCTTTATTGATTTCAGAGAGGAAGGGAGAGGGACAGAGAGTTAGAAACATTGATGAGAGAGAAACATCGATCAGCTGCCTCCTGCACACCCCCTACTGGGGATGTGCCCACAACCAAGGTACATGCCCTTGACCACAATCCAACCTGGGGCCTTTCAGTCCACAGGCTGATGCTCTATCCACTGAGCCAAACTGGTTAGGGCTACCCACACATATTTTAAGGTTGACAATTGACATTTAGATCCTGATCTCTATATCGGTCACTCAGTGGAGGGAGTCACAAGGTGAGAGGGCTGTCAGGTTAGTGCTGCCACATGGCTGTGGGGGTGGAGTTTCCACAATGAATTACTACCTTCATAAACCAAGGCGTAAGCATTTGCACAGTGATTTAATGCTGGTCATCACAGCCATAACATAAGCATTTATTTATTTATAACTACATGGGCATAAATGATAGGGGTGTTTTTGACATAATGTGTATGCCTTTAAAAAATAAAATATGCAAAGCATTGTGAAAGGTTAATGCCAAAATTATACACAATGAAGAAGGGAGCAGAAACTCAAAGTCTAAAATTAATTTTTCTTTAAGGTTAAAATTTTGAACATTTGAAAATATTTCATTCAACCCAGACACTCCACTTTTAGGGATCTGTGTTACTGAAATTAAAGGACATGAAGTGTATATAAGAATACATCCTAGCCCAGCCGGTGTGGCTCAGGGGTTGAGCATTGGCCCATGAACCCGGAGATCTCAATTCAATTCCAGGTCAGGGCATATGCCCAGATTGGAGGCTCGATCCTCAGTGTGGGGCGTGCTGGAAGCAGCTGATCGATGGATTCTCTCTCATCATTGATGTTTCTATCCTTCTCTCCTTCTACTTCCTCTCTCTGAAATCAATAAAAACATTTTTTTTAAAAAAGAGAATGCATCCTAAATGTCCATGAGTTGGGGAATGTGGGGAGATTATATGAATGAATGACTCATCTTATAGAATATTTTGTAGCCATTAAAAAGGATGTGAGATATATATATATATATA
>NW_006298628.1:2902332-2904225 GCF_000327345.1 Myotis davidii
ATATATATATACCTGAAAATACCCCTCTCCCCCAAAAAACAAAATACCCACAACCTTTATGTTATGTATGTTTATGCAAGCCTAGGAAGAAGTAAGAAAGCATCTACACCAAGCTGTTAACATTGGTTTCCTTGGGAGGGATGTGAGAGGGTGAGAGAGAGAGAGGGATTATTAATTATACTTCATACATCTTCGAATTGTTTGAACTGTGATAATGACCATGTATTGCTTCTGTGATCAGGAGAAAGCAGCCAGTAAGGTTATTTAAAATAAAAAGGAACAAACAAAAGACAAATAGAAGCTTGGAGAGATCAGAGTGCTAAGGGGCCATTAACCAAGATTGTGATGATATTTTTCTCTTCTTAGCCCTTAGGGTGTGTAGAATTTAAAAAAAAAAATGTTTTCTTGGGCTTTTGGTAAATGTTAAAGCAGGGGGGAGGCTTCTAGACTAACTCAGGAAACCGCTTCCTCAGAGAGACTCGGTCAAGCTCTCATCTAGAAATAGTAACTAGTCCCTATCAGCAAATAAGTATCTTCTAGATAAGTGACATGAAGGCGGGTACTGCCTTATTGAAAGCGGAGGAAATATTCAGGTCTGTTTTCAAATAATCAGGCTTCAGACACAGAGGCTATCTTTTTGTTTTTGTTTTGCGATAACCATGCTGAAAACAAAAACAGTGGGGTGCTGGCAGTTTGCATAATCTTTGTTCCACAGATAAACATAATCAGTTTCTTGCTTGTCTCCCTAGCCTGGCTTTCGAAGTCAGAAGCACAAGAGGCAAGTACGAATGACCGAGAGTAAATATTTATTCGGTTCACAGTGTATTTCGTGTGATGGAATGGGACCTACTGACTTTACCCTAATAGCTCACAGGGCCCAGCTACCTACAAAGTACCTACATCCTGCTTGGAATATGGATTACAGCCAAAGTCACAGCCACAGCCTGGCTGCGTTTAGTAGCAATTGCTGTGTTAGTGCTGATTCTGACATGCCTACGGTAACTTATTTTTAAACTTCCCTGGAAAGAAGCAGTCATTAATCATTTCCTTCCAGATTGTTCTCCAGATTTGTATTGGTCGATGCAGCCAACCATAAAATCCTATTAACATAGTGAAACTCCAGCTCGGTGGAACTCACAGGCTTCACTTGCCCTGGATAACTGGGGATGTTCTCTTTAAGCTCTCTCACTTTTTTGTTATAAACATTTGTGATCATTTTTTCTCACTCCCTCAACCAACCAGTCCGTGTTCAGAGCACTTTAACTCCGAGATGTTACAGTGAACTATCAGACTTTCAGAAATATATTGAGTTGCTCAGGGACGTTTCTGCCATAATTGCTCCCGGATTGCTTTGTGCATGTCTATGTCTGTTTTATATTTTTATTTTTATCACTTTGCACTGCTCTCACTGTATCTCTATTCCTAGTGCTACTGGAACATTAGATAACCAAGTTTGTTGGCATTGAGATATGGGTAAAAGAAGGTATGTCTGAATGAACACAGTACCGAAACCTTTAGGTGGGGCCTTTGTGACTTGTATTTTGGCTGCTTCCTGTCTCAGCTGCACTCTAAGCAACATTGTAACACATACAGAAGCTAAACAAAACCGGGGGCTTCAGCCAGCAGGACCGCAACATTGTTTCAAATAGAGAAGGGTAAACAAAGGCCAGAAATCTGCTTTCAGCAGCGGAGGTCTCATAGCTGGAGCCGAGCCTCAGAGCTAAAGCTGGTGGCCTAGAATTAAAAAAAAGGAGAAAAGGACAGGTTGGGAGCTTCAGTCACTTGCCAGCCTGAAAATGGCCCTCAGCCCCTCACCCAGACTGGCCAGGCACCCCAGTGGGGACCCCCACCCTGAAGGGGGTGTGACCAGATGCAAACAACCATCATCCCCTC
>NW_006298628.1:2905333-2908508 GCF_000327345.1 Myotis davidii
CCCCGCCCCAGGCTCTCTCTGTTCTGGGTTGTGTAGACCTAAATTAGTGGTTCCTAATTGGGGTAATTTTGTTTCTCAGGGGTCTTTTGGCAGCACATGAAGACATTTTTCATTGTCACAACTGGGAAAGGTGCTTCTGGCATCTAGTGGGTAGAGGCCCTGGACGCGGCCAAACTTCCTACATAGGACAGTCCCCACAGCAAAGAATTACCCAGCCCCAAACGGCGGTTGTGCCAAGGTTGAAAAACGATAGCCTAGAGACATATCCTTGTCCTCGAATTCCACAAAAACCTGCCCACATGAAGTCCCTGTGAGTGTAGAAGACATCACTAGAGATTTAGGGGTACAGGATGTGGGAGGAGGGGTTTTTATTGCTGTGATGCAAATGATTTCAATGTGAATATTAGACCTTCCTCTGCCTCAATGCCCTTTTGCCACCCAGTCATCAGAGAGTACCCTCTGACCCTTCACCTAGTGTGGTCCCCAGCCTTACACCTTCTCACTGGCACTGGTCCCCTTTATCTTATCTGGAGCAAAGTTTTAAAAAATATTTTTTTTTCCATTGCCATGTGAAAAGACAGTATATCTATATGTTTAGTTGTTTAGGTTACACCCACACACAGAGAAACAAGTTACTTTTCCAAACAACGACAGTTCTCTCCCTAAGAGGAATTCTAGTGCCAGCTATTAAGATAATAACATTTTTACCTCATTTATGTAAGTGTAATACTTAACCAATTTTTAATCACTTTAAATATAGGAAAAATAAGTTAAGTTTCAAGTTTTACCGTCATCTGAGAATCTTAACATACTGACATAACTACCGCAGATCTAATTTTTTCACATTATAAACCATTACACCCTACAGAAACCCTATAATTTCTGCTACATTTATTCATATTTATTTCCCCTATGTTTCCAAGTTCATTGCTTGCTTTTCCGGTTTGTCAGTGCTGCATTATAGGTTAGGTGATTATCACAGATGGCTTTTCTGGTTTGGAGTCTTTGAGTTCCACTGTTTAATTTTACTATTCAGCTTTTCGTAGAAGAGAGGACAGATGTGGGCTCAGGGACAGAGTGGTTTTAGCATCCAGAGAGCAAGCTTTCCTGAAGGCTGATGGCTTTGATAAAATCGTTTATGAATTACTTAAATTCTCATCTAGGGTCTTCTTCTCACATTGTGGACATTCTAATACTCGTTTGTTATAGAGAAGTAAAAATTTTTATTCACCTAATAGGAGCTTTACTAAAAAGTAACCAGTGGCACATATTTATACTTAGTTGAACCAGTAGTATGAATTAGAATTAAGGTACTCATAATCCAGCATGAAAGTATGCCGGGGTACTTAGCTACAGAAAATATCTGTTAACTGCATTGTAATAAACCTCCTTAAAATCACAGCCCCTTTAAAATAGATTTCCTTTCTGATAACTTTTTTGTGAGCTTCTTCATCTATCATTTTTTTCCTTCTTTCCTTCCTTCCTTCCTCCCTCCCTTCCTTCCTTCCTTCCTTCCTTCCTTCCTTCCTTCCTTCCTGGTATTTTTATGAAAGTTTGATATATGTATATAAGATGCACAAATCTTAAATGTTACAGAAGGATGATTTTAATATATAGTATATACCTGTGTGACTACTGACTCAAGACACAAACATTACTATGATCCTAGAAACTTTCCTTTCCAGTTCTGGAACTTCATTCAATCAGTATGATCTCTTTTTTGTCTGTTCTCAACATAATATGTGTTTTTTGAGAGTTATCCATGTTGTTCTGTGCATCAGTTTTATCCTTTTTACTAAGTAATATTCTGTTGTCTGAATATCCCACAGTTTATCCACTCTGCTGGTGGACATCGGATTTTTCAGCTTGGGGCTATCATGAATGCAGCTGCTACGAACATTTCTTATATAACATGCTTTGTGGACACGAGCACTCATTTCTCTTGGATAACTATCTAGGAGTAGCTTTACTGGGTCATAGGAAAGGCATGTGGTTAATTTTACTAGAAACTCTAAACAGGTTTCCAAAGTGATTCTACTTATTTTACACTCCCACGCGCAGTGTACGAGAGCTCTCATTGCTCCACACCCTCACCGGCAGTTGGTGTTGCACATTCTGGTGGATGTTATGGTCCATATATTTTATTTAATTTACTAGAGGCCCGATGCATGAATTTGTGCACAGGAAGGGTCCAGTTGGCCAGCCCCTATTGGGGCAAATCGGACGGGGGCCGGTCAGGGGAGGGGCCAGTCAGGGGGAGGGGCTGTGGGCAGTTGGCTGGCCCCGTCCCCTGGTCAAACTCCTGGTCGAACTTCTGGTTGAGGGGACAATTTGCATATTAGCCTCTTATTATATAGGATTATTATTATTATCATTATTTTTAATCCTCACCCAATGGTATTTTCCATTACTTTTAGATAGAGAGAAACATCGATGTGAGATGTTGTGCAATTATTCTGCAATAAAAATATATTCATGAGTTGTTTTTGTAATTAAAAATAAAATGCATGGCCCTGGCTGGTGTTTCTCAGTGGTTAGAGCATCAGCCCACGTACTAAAGGGTCTTGGGTTTGATTTCTGGTTCAGGGCACGTACCTGGGTTGCAGGTTTGTCTCCTGCCCTGGTGGGAGTGCATAAAGGAGGCAACCAATCTATGTGATGTTTAATTTAATGTTCAGAATACTCAGATATCTAGAATAGAATGTGGTTTCTATTAGTATTACCATAGTGGAGATTATTGTGGTTTAGCAAGCGTGGTTTACTGGGCATGTCATGGTGGGTAGGCACAGTCTCTTACTAGAAAGGATGCCTTACTGTTAGCAGTTCACTCATGAGAGTCTTCAGGATTATGCCAACAGATCTTTACTACCTGCCTACCATCATCAATCCAAACAGAAGGCCCCTGGGAGTCCCTCCTCTCTTTCATCTCCCTCTCTTCTTCTCCATAATCCCAACAAACCTTTTCTAACCCCCCTCCCGACGGAGGCCCATCTCCAACCTGGAGGGGTGATGTCTGGCCTTTAAGGCTTTAACTCTTTCAAAGTGTTCAGAATGAAGTATCATTGAAAATTTAAGCTGTCTGTGAGACTGGTGCTGTGAAGGATCAGGTGGTGCAGAGCCTGCTGAGTCCAGGCAAGGCGCTCGCTCACTGGTGCATGCATCCAGGCCCTGGTGA
>NW_006298628.1:2908711-2939366 GCF_000327345.1 Myotis davidii
TCCCCTTTCTTCCATTAGTGAATAGATAGTTTCCCAATATTTATTTAGGTGTTTTTTTATAGAATAATGTTTTTATGGGAAAAAGCATCATGTTTTTAAAGTTGATTCCCACCTTGTGAGTATTGTATCTGAAAGAGAGGACTATAAACATAATATTTTGATGGGGGGTGATCATCCAATTTGGGATTACAGAAATTCTTTCTGACCTGAAACATGGGTCACTTCATGGGAGCGCATCCTTTCTCTACCTGTTTCCTAACTCCAAGCTCTAATGGTATTAGTGACTGGGGAGTGACTCCAATGGGCAGGGCTGGGAAAGGAGTGAGGAGCTGGGTATGAGCCAGGTTGGGGTTCTAAGGATTAGGGAAGAGAGCATTTAAAGGTCCAGAATGAGAGCAAGAATGTGGCCTCACCGAGGTGGGAGGTGAGAACCAGTGGGAGGACCCAGAGGGAAAGAATACAATTTCCTCTCCTTAGCTCCTTCTCTTCCTGTCCTCCCTTCTCACCTTCAACTCCCTCTGCCATTGAAAGTAGGGCTGCCAACAGGCCTAGAGGTGCTGTGGTAAGAGGAGGGGGTGAGGAATTATGTCAGAAGCCAACAGAGGATTGTTGGAGTAAAATGACAATGACATTAGCAGCAATGAGAGAATGGATATTTCTCTGCTCAGGCCCAACCAGGACAACCATTCACACTTAGAGGATATTTTCAAATACTTGGGACTTCTTACTAAAGAGAGGACCAGAGGACCTGTAATACTGCCAGAGACTGGGCGGAGGGGCCAAGGTAGGGACAATGGGGGCCATCTATAATACTGTCAATAATTTTAAAAAAGCATTATCACTTTTTTCCTCTTCTTCTTAATGCCTTCAAAAGATAACTGGCAGTTTAAAGCACAGATAAACACTGCATGGTATAGTTTATAACATAGATACATGTAAAAAATATGACAAAAATACAAGAGAGGATGGGGAAAGGGGAGTAAGATACTCTTTAGTGATAAGATACTCTAAGTAGACTGTGATAAGGAGCACACTGTAATCACTGGGGAAACACTAACACAGAAAATAAAGAGGTACATTTTTAAAAATAAAGGAATTAAAGTACTAAAAAGCATTTGATTCTTTTAAAGGCAAGTGTACTAAGAAAATGTGACATTGGAAAACAAATAGGTAAATAATGGAAGACCCTAAATCCATCCATAACAATAGTTATGTTCCATGTAAATGAACTAAACACTCCAATTATAAAGCAGAGAATGTCTGACTAATAAAAATGCAAAACCCCATTATATGCTGTCTACAAGCGACATCCTATATAATAAAAGGCCAATATGCAAATCGACCGAATGGTGAAATGACTGGTCGCTATGATGCGCACTGACCATCAGGGGCAGACACTCAATACAGGAGCTGCTGCCTGGTGGTCAGTGCGCCTCCATAGGGGGAGCACTGCTCAGCCAGAAGCCAGGCTCACAGATGGCAAGCACGGCAGCAGTGGCGGGAACCTCTCCTGCCTCCGTGGCAGCATTAAGGATGTCTGACTGCTGGCTTAGGCCCACTCTCCCCGGGGAGCGGGCCTAAGTCATCACTCAGACATCCCCTGAAGGCTTCCAGACTGCGAGAGGGTGCAGGCCTGGCTGAGGGACCCCCTGAGTGCATGAATTTTGTGCACCAGGCCTTTAGGACTTCCATAAGAAAACAGGATGAAAATAAAATAATGGAAAGTATATAGTATGCAAACAGTAAGCATGAGGAAGTTGGAATGGCTATCTTAATGTCAGAGAAAGCAGACTTCAAGACAGGGAGTATTACCAGAGATAAAGAGGGACATTTCATAATGATAAAAAGGCCAAGTCATAAGGAAGATAGAACAGTCATAAATGTGTGTGCACATAATAACAGAGCTTCGAAATAGTTGAAGCAAAGTCCAACAGAACTGAAGTGATAAAAAAGACATATCCACAATTATAGTGGGGGATTTTACCACCCTCCCTCAGAAGCTTGTAGAACAACTAGACAAATAATCATTAAGGAGATAGAGGACCTGAACACTATCAACCACTTTGACCTAATTCAGATCCATGGAATGATATGTCCAACAACTATAGAATACATATTTCTAAGTGTACAAGGAATGTTCACCAAGATATACCTTATTCTAGGCCAGTGGTTCTCAACCTTCCTAATGCTGCGACCCTTTAATACAGTTCCTCATGTTGTGGTGACCCCCAACCATAAAATTATTTTCGTTGCTACTTCATAACTGTAATTTTGCTCCTGTTATGAATCGTAATGTAAATATCTGATATGCAGGATGTATTTAGGCCACCCCTGTGAAAGGGTCGTTCGACCCCCCAAAGGGGTCGTGACCCACAGATTGAGAACCGCTGCTCTAGGCCATAAAATAAGTCTTAATAAATGCCAAAAATCTAAAACCTTTCAGAGTATGTTCCCGGACCACAAAAGAATTGTTAGAAATCAATAATAAGGAGATAGATTTCAAAATCTACAACTTGAAATTAACATAAATCAAAGAAGAAATATTCTTCTTTGAACAAATTGAATATTTCAAGTTGAATCATAAAATAAAGCTTACCCAAATTTGTAGATTTCCATGCTTAAGGGAAATGTGTAGTTTTAAATGCTCATGTTAGAGAAATAAGATTTAAAATCAATGATCTAAGTTTTCACCTTAAGAAACTAGAAAAAGAAAATCAAATTAAATCCTAAGTCAAAAAAGAAAATAATAAAGATAAGAGCAAGAATCAGTTAAATAGAAAGCAGAAAAAACACTGGTTGGTTCTTCTAAAAGACCAATAAATTTGATAAACCCCTAACAGATTTATCAAGATTCATGAAAGGAAAAAATAGAAAACACAAATTACCAATATCAGGAACGAAGAAGGGATATTATTAAAAACCTCACAGAAGTTAAAAGAATAAGGGAATAGTATCAACATCTTTTTGCCAATAAATTTAATAACTTAGATTAAACCAATAAATCCCTTGAAAAGCACAACTCACCAAATATACACAAAATAAAATCCAAAATCCAAATACTCCTATGTCTATAAAAGAAATAGAATGTGTAGTTTTAAAAAACCTTTCTAGAAAGAAAAGTCAGGCCCCAATGATTTCACAAGTAAATTCTATTAAACATTTAAGGTAGAAGTAATACAATTCTTACACAAACTATCACAGAAAATAGAATAGAGCAGACACTTTTCAATTTATTTTATGAAGCCAATATAACCTGATATTGGAACGTTATAAATATATTAAGGGAAGAAAATTTACAGACCAATACATAATACATCTGCCCTTCAGCTTAAAAGATGATGCTATTCACAGTGAATGCAATCTGAAAGGTGTCTGAGCAGTACAGCGCAGAACACACCACTCACCACTGTACAGGGCAGAAACTTTGACAGGCCCCTCAATAGATCACCTCCCTTATTTAACCAAGCTCACCCTCTATCTGATGGGTTTTCTTTTAAGTGACCAACCTTTTTAGAGCAAAATGTTTTCTAATATAAACATCATGTCACCTCACCTCAGGAGACCTTGGGTTACCTATGAGGTAGATACTACTATTTCATTTTCTGCATGAGAAAACTAAAATTAAGAAACTTGCTCCCAGCTTACACACTTAGCAAGTGGTGCAGCCAAGATATGGATCCAGGTAATCTTACTCCAGAGTCTGAGCTCTTAATCACTACCCTGGACTCCTCCTCTCAGTATATTAATGTAGTAAGCATAAGTACAGATAGTAAATTATGGTGCAAATGTTTCTGAATACTATTATAGTATTTAGATAGATTGAGAGGGGAAAGGAAGAAAATGTATTTCTCAGACTTACAGACGCAAACATTTTACCGTTAATTCTAATAAAAAAAGGTATTACTGCTCATTGTAGAAAATTTGCAAAATACAGAAACTGATACAAGGAAGAAAATTATAATTACTTACAGCCCCACCACTCTTTCTGTTTTTATTCTCTAACATGACCTTCTATGTTCTTTTACAAAAATTAGATACTAGATGTTCTCAGGTTTTCCACTTAATATTGGTTATACCATAGATCCATATAATGAATATATAGCCATTTAAAAACAATATTCATGAAGAAAATTTAAGGAATTCAAAAATTCTCACAGTATATTTTTAATACAATACTAAAGAAAAAGGAAGAGGAGAAGAAGAAAGAGGAGAAACAAAGTTGGAGAACTCAACTTCAGGACTTACTGTAGCCTTGGCTGGTGTGGCCCAGTTGGTTGGAGCATCGTCCTGTATACCAAAAGGTTGCAGGTTCGATTCTTGGTCAGGGCATGTACCTGGGTTGTGGGTTCAGTCCCCGGCTGGGGCACATGTGGAGGGCAGCCCATCAGTGTTCTCTCTTACATCAAAATCTCTGTCTCTCTCTCTCTCTCTCTCTCTCTCTCTCTTCATCTCCCCTCCCTCCTTCCCCCTCTCCCTCCTCCCTCCTTTCCACTCTCTCTGTCTCTCTAAAAAAAAAATGTATCCTTAGGTGAAGATTAAAAAAAAAAAGAATGGCACAAGCATGGGAACATCACGTGCAAAGGTCTTGAGGTGACAGATCTCAGAGAGACTGAAAGAATTTCAACTTGGAGGGCAAAACATAAAAGTTAGGGGCAAGAGGGACAGAGGTGAAAGATTATTCTGGAAGGCTGCCTTGTAGCAATATACAGTATTTTGTACTAAAAGTAATAAACAATGATTTTAAGTCCCATATTTAAAAGGTAAGCACAGCTCTGGCAAAGATGCATCTTCCTATTATAATTCACAGCTGTCCTAGAACATAGATTCCTCAGTTTCCAGGCAGCTTACTTATTCCAGCAAATAATCCTATATAATAAAAGGCTAATATGCAAATTGTCCCCTCAACCTGGAGTTTGACGGGGAGTTCAACCAAGGGGCGGGGCCAGCCAGCCAACTGCCCTCGGCCCCTCCCCCTGGCCAGCCCTGCCCCTAATCGCCCCCCCCCACCCCAATTGGGGTGGACCAGCCGGACCCCACCTGTGCACAAATTCATGCACCGGACCTCTAGTCATAGAATAAGAAGATAGGAAAGGAAGAGAGAAGGCTAAGGGAACAGAGAGTATGTGGAACACTAGACATGATCTGTTCCTCACAGCACTGCAGGATTGGAGGCTGACTGAAAAGATTCTGACTTAGCAGGATGCACCCAAGATCACTAGGCTTTGTAGACTGGTGAACATCTCTGACATACTCCCAGATCTCTGACCCTGTTCATTTGCAAGGCTATTCTGTTTATTTGGAGAATGATGTCTTATGGGTCACATTTTCCAAGTTAGCTTCCATCTATTTTCCAAGTAATGCTCCTGATACATTGAAAGGAAAAAAGTTGTTGGTGTTCCTGAACAGTTGCAGATGTTTTTCTGTTGTTGTTGATATATGCTTCTACAACTCAAAAGTTTGCTTCAATCAACCTTCTATATGGAGGCAGGATGAACGGCCAGTGCTGCTGAAAACAATTCCATCAACCAAACACCAATCAGAGTATTCCTAGAGGGGATATTTTGTGAAAGTATTTGAACTACTAAAGCAGAACTCACATTTCTAAGAGAAGGGTGGCACAAATTCCTGTCTATACTGGCATTATACATTTAAGATTTTGTCTGTATGCAAAAGGATTGGCACAGGCTAAAATGACAGTATTACAGATGTCCCACATTTTCCCTGCCTTTGCCCCCCTCCACCCAGTCCCTGGCCTTCACCACACTATTGTCTGTGTCCATGGGCTATGCATATCTCTCTATATAAAAGCCTAAGCAACTGTTACTACTGAACGACTGAAAGACCAGTCGCTATGATGTACACTGACCACCAGGGGGCAGACACTCAATGCAGGAGCTGTCCCCTGGTGGTCAGTGTGCTCCCACAGCCAAGCTCCTATGGCCCCTCCCCCTGGCTGGCCAGGCCAAGGGACCCCACCCATGTACGAATTCGTGCACCAGGCCTCTAGTATGCATATAAGTTCTTTGGTTAATCTCTTCCCATTCCCTCCACTCCCCTTGCCTCTGAGATCTGTCAGTCTGTTGCATGCACCCAGAAGGTTTTCTATATAGACACAAGATCATAAAATCCGAAAGTAGAGAGTTTTACTTCTTCCCATATAATCTAGACTTTTTAAACTTCATTTTCTTTTTTTTTTTCTTTTTTTTTTTTTAAATATATTTTATTGAGTTTTTACAGAGAGGAAAGGAGAGAGATAGAGAATCAGAAACATCGATGAGAGAGAAACATCGACCAGCTGCCTCCTGCACACTCCCCACTGGGGATATGCCCGCAACCAAGGTACATGCCCTTGACCGGAATCGAACCTGGGACCTTTCAGTCCGCAGGCCGACGCTCTATCCACTGAGCCAAACCGGATTCGGCTAAACTTCATTTTCTTGCGTAATTTCCCTGGCTAGCACCAGTACAATTTTTAGTATAAATGGTGAGAGCAGACATTCTTGTCTTGTTCCTGACCTTGGAAACAGGGAGAAGGTATTCAGCCTTTTACTATTAAGTATGATCTTAGCTGTGGGGTTTTTGTAGATGCTCTTTATCACGTTGAAAAAATTTTCTTCTATTCCTAGTTTGTTGAGTGATTTTTATCATGAAGAGCTATTGAAATTTGTCCAGGTTTTTTTTTTCTGTATCTGTTGAGATGATCATGTGATTTTTTTCTGTTAATATGGTGTGCTACATTAATTAAATTTTGGGTACCATTTATTTTAACCTTTTAACTCAACTTCCCATTTCCTCATTCTTTAGCCTTCATAGGACCTTAGAAGAACCTACTAAATGACCTATACAATAGATGTGATGCAGGGTATAGAAGTTGATGGTGGTCCTCTGGGAAAATTTTAATTTTCAGAACTTTATACCTCATCAAAAATGTTGGTGATGACTACCTAGAATTCTGTTTGGTGACTTTTAATGCTGTGAATGTAAAACAGATTTTTAAGGGTGCTTATTATACAGTGGCCCAACTGTATAAATTCTAACATTATTTTGATAGTATATATGGTACAGTTTCATATTACAGGCACTATTTTTGGAGGTGGGAAATTTTAACTAGATTATTTATATGCTTTTTAAGGGATGATAACCATTTTATGTGTAATAAAGTGTGTAGCTAGTATTTCTGACAATTGTAATCATTATCAATGTATTTTGTCTTTGAAAATTTATAGGTGCCTCTCAATTTCTTTCAACATAACATGATTTGTTTCATATTCTATCTTTCTACCATGTTCCTGTTTTATAATGTGTGCTCACGTTAATTGCCGTTTCCTTCTCTTAGACACATTTTTCTTTTCCGTGTGGGTTCCTTCACTTGGTTGCATTGTCATTTTCATTGATGATGCATCTGCTAATTAATTTTTCTTCTGTGAATGCCTGCCCTTTTGTTCTTGAGTTTGAAGTTCCGCTCTGTTTTTCTATTTCAGCTTTATTTATTGGTATTTCTTTCTAACTTCCATTGGTCTGTGACCTTCCAGGAATTATTTGTAATATTTAGATGTTTATGAAAGTGACAGTCCATCCTCTGCCATCAATGATAGTTACTAATTAAATATTCCTTTAAAGTAGTTTAGAAAATAGTGTTTTCTTGTTAATGTATGCATTAACTTTCTAAATTTATAGCAACGTCTTGGATTATCAAAAGGTGTCACTTATAGGCGTATAGGAAGTTTTATTTATTTTTTATTCTGGTAAACTCTACACAACAAAATTTACCATTATAACCATTATTAGGTGTACAGGTCTGTGGCATTAAGTGCATTCACATTGTTCTGCAACTTTAAAGTTTTTAAAGAGAAAATATTATCTGTTTCTAAACTCTTCAGATTTTCCTTTAGTACTTCTTTTTTAAAATTAATTAATTAATTTGACTTTTAATTTCTTAATTGATTAAGGTATTACATATGTGTCCTTATCCCTTGATTACCCCTCCCCCCCACTCATGCCCTCCTCAGTACTTCTTTTTAGTTGATCTGCTTTCCTCTTCTTTTAGATGCTGAGGATTTTCTGGCGGAAGATTTGAGGAATGAGAACCTCAGTGCTATTGCAAGGGACCACAGAGACCATATTCTTCGGGGTTTTCAACAAATCAAAACTAGGTTTGTATAAATGGTTCCATTCTTCTTCCTCATAAGTTTAAAACAGTATATAATCAGTAAAATCTACGTTAGTAGTGTATAAATTAACAAGATAAGACATACCAACCATAGTTCTGTATACTTGGTAGAGGCTTAATGAATATTATTTGTGTATGTATATGTACATTTATTTTATTTAAATGCAAGGTAAGTTCATCATTCCCATGAAGTTTAATAAATATTTACTGAATTGAATTGGAACTAGGCAGGTATAATTAGTATAGCTTACCAAAATAGAAATAGTTTGCTAATTATGTGTCTTAAGATAATAATTCTGCTTTTAGCTTTGGACTATTTTGGTCTTTATTGAACCCTTTTGCAAAATGTGTGACAAGGTAAACATTTGTGCTTGTCCGCATTACTAAAGGGAAGATGTTAGGCCCTGTGAGGTAATTAATTTTCACTATGATTTTTAGTCCTGATTTTACTTCCACGTCCCCTTCCCTAAAAAAACAAACAAACAAACAAAAAACGTAAACCCAGACTTACCTGGTTGATTCTTTGACTATATTGGAATGTTTTAGTCTCAGACTGGGTTGGGATATCATGCTCATTAAGATTTTTTAATAAGAGGCTCACACCTAATGTGTGCCTTTTAGAATGTGAGCATCTGACAGATGCATACACCTGTGTGGGGGAGGAAGAAACAAAAACTTTCCTTTCCAATATACTTCTCACCCAGGACTTACTTGAAATGTGGAAACTGAAAGAGAGCTGGGGATAAGTGAGCATTACTTTAAGCCTTTTCCAACCTGGTGGCGATGTGACTCCGAATGTTTGATCTGAGTACTCTTAGAAAAGGCAGAGCATCTGCAGGGTTATAATTGGGAGTTAATTTGTGTGGCTGACCGATCTTAGCATCTACTTTAGAAACCTCACTGAAACTCCTGAGAAGCGGGGAGTTTTATCCTTTCAAAGGGCACAGCCAGAATCTATTCCCTCCAGGAATGTGAGAGAACCTCACAAGATGCCCTGCTGGATCTTAATCGATCTTTCCTGCTGGCTAATTAAGCATCACTTTTACTCAGCGACTGGGGACTGTGTAATTATCAGCCTGGGTTGCCCTGAATAATTGAAACTAACAGAATGCAGAAGATGGGAACTTTTTGCAAACGTGAAAATATTATAATATTTGGTAGGCTGGAAGAGTCTTGAAAACAAACGCTCCCATAACGTTCCTTTATTAGTAGACTAAAGGTCCGGTGCATGAAATTTGTGCAAGGGTGGGGTCTCTAGGCTTGGCCGGTGATCAGGGCTGGGCCAGAGAGGAGGTGATGGTCACCGGGCCAGTCACGAAAGGAATGGACGCCAGACGCCGACTCCGCCATCGTTGGCGCCCCGCCACCATGCGGTTCCCTTTCCTCCACTCCCTCCTCCTTTACTCCCTTCTCCTTCTCTCGCCGCCACGCTGCCACCACAGCAGGTGGGCAGCAGGCTGATCAGGGCCTGTTGGCACGGGAGGTTGGCCACCAGCCCCAAGAAGGGTGCTGGCCCTCGGCCCCTCTGGGAAAGGGGCCACATCAGCCGCCACCCACCCCCAGTTCCCTGTCCCAGACTGGGGCCTGCTGGCTGTGGGGAGAGAACACACGCAGGTTGGCCAGCTAGGGGAGGTTGGCTGTGGGAGTGCACTGACCATCAGGGTGGCTGCTCCTGTGTTGAGCGTCTGCCCCCTGGTAGTCAGTGCGCATCATAGAGACTGGTCGTTCTGGTCGTTCTGGTCACTCAGGCTTTTATATATATAGATAAGCCCAGGCTTAGTTGTGAACCTGAAGGCTTAGTTAGAAACCCATAGAATTTTAATTTTTTTTAATAACGCAAAGTTGACCTTTGTATAAGGATAGCAGGAGGAATCAAGGTGGGATTATTTCCTTAAAATTTATTTTTCTGTTTCTATTTGGGGTGGAATTATTTTAAGTTATATGACAGGGAGAAGGATGCCCAAAATAGAATTGTGTATATGGAGGTACAACTGGTGTAAATCTGTAATAGGGAATGCAAAAACAATTTTATTTCATCTGTAGGGACAAATATGCAATGAGTAGGAATTCTCCTTTTCCATATTTGTATCATGGCGTTTGGAAAGGGCTGAATTTCAATCTGAAATTGGTAACAAAAGGTGATTTTTGTGGTGACTTGTTATCAGTTGCGTATTACTTCTTGGTCCTCCCTTTTAAGTGCATACACCCACACGTACACACATAGACGCTGTATGTGTTATGGGGCAAAGAGGCTTCCTTGTTCTCAAAGAGCATACTGTGTGGTTTGTGGGATAGACATTCAGGAAATAATCAGCAGAAGTTTAGGAAACATCTGCATTGTTGACGGGAGCGTTCTGTTCATTGATTTGTTGCAAGAAAGATGACACTTTATTTAGAATTTCATACTTATCAGATCACGGAGGAAATGAGGAGCCAGAAATTAGATACTGTACAAGAAAATGGAAAATGAAGCTTTCCTGTGGCAAGCTGTTTAAAGTCGCCTTATGGCCACCCATTCAGTCATTACCCTGTTAACGTAACCCTTGTTTTACTGAATCCTCTTCTTCAGCCATATTGCCTTTCTAGTCCCTGTTTTGCATTGATATGTATTAATACCAGTTGGTTTGAAAGCACTAAAAGTTTGTACAGTGCCAGCCACATCTACTTTCGTTGTGTGACCCCAGAAGCTGGGTGTGAATAGAAATTTGGAAGTCATCAAACTTGAGATTTAGATGCTGAGTAACATGAAAAGAATTATTGAAAGTCATTAAAAAAGTTTTATCTTTGCCAGATTAAAGCACTAATATTCCAGGGGTTTGTGTTTCCTCCACGTGCTCATTTGTTTGTCAGCACTAGTAGCATAGTTAGCCTCTCCTCTCCCAGACTTGAAAACAAAGAATAAATTCTTATCTGTACCTTTACCTACATATGAGTTTTTGGGCTTCAAGGTGTTACCAATGAAGGATAATGTTTTCCATGTAAGACAAAATAAAAAACGGATGGCAATCTGAGATTCCACGGAAATGAAGCCCTGTTGTGGTATTTGATAGCCTGAGCTGTGATGTTTATTGCTCTTCTTCAAACTGCCTCCTCATTTAAACCTTCTCCCTAAAAACTAACGGCTTTCACGTTCCCAGTCCACGTTTTCATTGAGCTCTTTAGAGCATGATTAGGATGAAAGCCAGGCAAAGGCTCCTCCTGCTTTATTACAGTGGTCACTGCAGGATCAGCACCAGATGTGAGACACCTGGAATGAAGCAGCCATCATCTACACTCAAATGCTTGGTGGTGTTCTTACGCATTCGGAGAAACAGTCGAGCGTTTCTTAAGTTTGATTCGGGGGAAGCCATCTGACAGCAAAAATACTTTCAGAGTTGGGTAAGGGATGAAGAAAATAGAATATTGTTATTACCGAGGTAGGGATACATTCTCTCTCAATGGCCTACTTTGGAATAAGTAGTCCTTTCTGCTCCCTGTTGGAAGTGAAAGCCAGAGCCAATGGAAACAAACGGGAGTATTATTTCCTTTTGTGAAACTTAAAGGAGTTCCAAAGAGAGACAGGTAGATTGATGATAGCATATCGGAAAGGAAAGAAATAAAGAAATAACTTTATGTAACAGGGTTATGGCACAAAACCCAAGACATTTAAAGTACAGGTTGAAGAGTATCTTGAACATGTCTCATTGTGGGTGGTTAGTATATAGCTCTGCATGAAACATTATACACGAGTACAAATACTATAAAAGTAATTCTAGTTTTCTTTGGAAACTCCAAGTTGTTTTTTTTTTCAGATTAGCATGGATTTAGCTTTAAAACAGGATTTAGTTGAGGATATATCATTCAGATGTCTTTGTATTAGAGGAAGAAAGCCAAGGAGTCTTGGGAACAAGACTTTCAAAGTAGTATAAGTACAGTAAAACATCATTACCATTAGTTACATAGAGTTTTACTTTTCCCAAGTGCTGGTTATTGAGCTTAAAAACCCCCCCAAAAAATGGAGTGTGCTTATCAAGAGAACGAATGTAGCCCTAACCAGTTTGGCTCAGTGGATAGAGCGTCGGCCTGCAGACTGAAGGGTCCCAGGTTCGATTCCGGTCAAGAGCATGTACCTTGGTTGCAGGCACATCCCTAGTAGTAGGTGTGCAGGAGGCAGCTCGTCGATGTTTCTCTCCCATCTATGTTTCTAACTCTCTATCCCTCTTCCTTCTTCTCTGTAAAAAGTCAATAAAATATATTAAAACAAAACAAAAAACAAAGAGAACGAATGCATAATGTGCTGTTCATACATTTGTGTTACTCGCAAGTTTAGATATGTGGCTATAACATCTCTTCCTATTCATTTTGCTACATGTACTGGCGTTTCAGTGCCAACACAGAAAAAGAAAAAAAGAGTAGGAGGTAATTGTACAATTCATCCAAGTTTAAAGAGCTCTGAAAAGGCTCAAATGTCATCACAATAATTTGACTACATCCTGAGAGTTAAAAATCCATTTCTTCCTTTTTTAGGCCTATCCCTTCCTCCTATCCTTAAACCAAGAAAGAAAACAAAAACTCGCAACCACTTCAGGGCTCTCAACTGGTTAATTTTATGTCAAACTAGAGGCCTGGTGCACAAATTCGTGCACAGGTGCAGTCCGGTTGGCCCACCCCAATGGGGGCATAGAGGGCCGGGCCAGTAGGGAAGAGGGGGGGCTGCAGGAGCCCCTGATTGGGGCAGAGCCAGCCGGGGAGAGGAGCCACCTCCCCCCCACCCCCCATCCCTGGTTGGGCCAGTTGGCCGGCCACAGTGCGCATCTGGCTTTCCAGTCGCTTGGCTTTTATATATATAGATTCCTGTACTAGTTTTCTGTTATCTGCTGGGTGTATGTTGAGATTTGCAATTGTGTTCAAGATTTTTGGAGGTATATTTATCTGGGAGTAAGGGGTTCTATTTATTTATTTTTTAATCTGAAAATGCTCTGCAGGTGAGGCTGATAATGATATTAACTGCTGTTGGCTTCTTGGTTTAACCTGAAATGGAAGATCTTATTGTGTTCTTTCATAGCAAGTCTCCTGTCCTTTCAAAGCAGCCTTGAAATGTACAGCTCTCCTTTTAAATTTATGATTAGTATTTTGTTTATTCTTTCACTTGTGTGGGTCTCTTGAATTTGGTACCAGTTCCAAGATTAAGTAGATCCTTTTTTTTTTCTTTCATACTGGCCTGTTGTGGTGGCATTAACGGGCAGAAGCTTCTCCCTTTGGGGATCCTATAAAATAAATATTTTATGTCAGTAACTCTGTTTATAAAGATAGTTCCGTATTTTTTATGCTAAGTGATAGGTGGATTTTAAAAAAAGTCTGGATGAATAAATTTGTTCCTTTCAAAACCTTTTGTTAAAAATTCTCAATGTTGAGCCCTTTAAAGAGAATATGTTCTCTCAAGAGAGCAGGGAGTTTTGAAATGTGACACAGGAGATAGGCAGGTAACTGAGCTCGCACCCTTCAGGTTGGACTAACCTGTTAGAATAATAAGCTGAGCACGGCTCTTCAGCCATATAGTTAGGGCACTGAAATTTGCTGTACTCCTGATAGAATTATAGCTGTCATTATCACATGGGCACATTCCTATTACCTACTCAATGTGAATTTGCCTTGGAAGGTCTCAGGAAATCCTGTGTCAGTTTTTTAATACATGAAGCTTTTCTACTTGTCTATAAATGGAGGCTCTTATTTCATATATTGTGTGAAAAGATAATTTATATAACACGACCGTCTTTATTTTACCACCGTTGGCTTTGGCCTTGATTTTCAGTCTCATGTGGTCTGGAACTAGTTTTTTGTCCCAGCGGTGTAGTATTTTCTCTGCTGATTGAAAGCCAATAAAAAAATGCCTGTCCATGTTCATCTATTTGTGGGTCTCCGGGAACCTGGGGCGCAGGGTCTTCTGATTGTGGTTTGCTCTAATTTGCTTGTTTTCTCTTATTTCTGGCTCAGACCCATCCTGTCTCCACTTCCTGTGTTACAGTGAAACTGGAGCAAAGAGGAGAGAGATGCAAGAGTTGGGTCAGCTGTCAGGAGCCCAACTCTTTGTTCTGATGTTATTTCTGTAACACTGACTGATTCCATTGAAGATTTCCCTAACGATGATCTTACATTTTTAAGTTGTCTTCCCCCAAAATGCTTGGAATTATTTTCACACACACACACACTCACCCATGGCAAGCATGACCACCCACACCTCGAAACCTTGGTTTGATTTCTTTTATGGTATCACTATGTGGTTTGTTTGTTTTTTAATTTGAAAAATGATTCAGGAAATTTCATTTCCTTGGGACTTTATTTTATTTCATGATTGTGTTGAGAACGAGTTGGGTGTAAAACGGGTTTTTACAATCACACCATGTGAGTCATTTCTTCTTTGGAAGCCGGATCTTCTCTCCCGCTGTGCAGCCTCCTCCAGTCTCCCTGAAGTGCAGTGCTGGCAGGGCTGGTAATGAAATGCAGTCCTACTTATCACGCTCAGCAAAGAGCCCAGAGAAGACAGGAAAAAATCAATCCCACAGGAACTTCTCCAGCGCTGGATACCCATACTTAACCCCCATGCATTTAAAATGGAAATGAGATATCTTAGGGTTGTAGTTTTTGATTTACACAAGATGTCACCGCCTCCTTGGCAACTGGAACATTTTATGGACCCACTGCTGGTCCGTCTGGGAAGATCTCAGCCCATCGCCCCAGGTCCAGTTTAGTTTCTTCATATTTCCTTTCAGAACTCCCAGCAGTGTTTTGCTGTAGTTTTGATTCTTCAAGCTTCAAAGGCTGCCCCTTCCAGGGCCAATCTTCTGAAAGAAAAAAAATTAGTGTAGGGGAACAAACAGTTTATAAAGGAAAAGGCAGCCCTCCCTGCGGCAGCTCTTACTGTAGGTGCTAATAAGGAGTTTACAAACCAGGAATTCCGTGGCTTTGTAAAGCCAAGAGAACTCCAATCTGATCCTAGTGCTTTGTTATGAAATTCCCACTTGGAGTGACTCAGGCTCCAATAGTCCAACTTCAAATTATTTTCTTATAGACACATAGCGGCTTGTGTAAGATGCATGGTCATCGAACGTTCAAACTCAAGCGCCCTCAAATTTGTGAGCCTTTTTGAGATTCTCATTATAATTTACAGAAAATTGCCTACCCACATCACCTCCCATTAGCTAGCTCCTAAATTATGGTAGTGAGTGCCTCATTTGTGAATTCTGCCATAACCACAAAGTCCACTCCGCAGTTTGGTAATTGAGGCCTTCCACCATGTCTGCCAAATGCCTTTGTTCCTTTGTGAATGAGAGAACGGAGATATAAGAAATTACTCAAAGTAGCAGAATTAATACAAGATTAGGATTTAGAATGTAGAACTACCAGTTGGTTGCTTAGTTTGCTTAGCCAAGTCATTGAAAAAAAAAATGAATTGGCATCTTTCAAAAGGTTATTGGCTTAAAAGAACTGTAGCTAAATATTGAAGTTTAGTTAATTATATATGCGTGCTGGAATGCGTAGGGTTGGAGTGTACTGATGTCTGCAGTTTATTTTGGAATGCATCAAAAAATAAAATGGATGAATAAATATGTAACAAAGCAAATATCGCAACATGTGAATCATAGAGTCTAGGTTGTATTCCTTTTTTTAACCTCTTATGCATATTTGAAAATTTTCATAATGCCATAAGGTTGCCAAAACATTATTTGTTTCACCTGGCAGTTCAGAAACCATAGATTTCATTCACTGTGGTTTCAGAAAACCATAGACTTTCTTAATTTGGAAATGTAATAAACACGTTTGTGATTATTTTAGGATGATACTTTTCTAGGAATAATATTATTTTTGGATGAGTGTGGACTAAGGGGTAATCTTCCAGTTTGTTATTTCTGACATAACTAACTTTAAGTAGCCAACTTTTATACGTCTTTAAAACTTCCAGGCCAGCAATTATTGAGAGCTGAAATTTAATTCAAACATTCTGCCCAGGAGATCCTGAAATTTTGATTTTTTTTTAAAGGAAAGGCAATTTCTGACTTTTCTCATAAATTTGATAAAAGGAAAGCTAATATGAGATTGGTACTCCAGTAGGAAATGGAACTCAATTTTACATTTTTTAAATCATTTTATGGTATTAAAAATGACAGAGGTTAGAAACAAAGCTCTTATTCTTTTATTGAACTAGAATTGAAAGTGGCAGAAAATCATTTTGGCCCGAGTGCAGTAAATGTTATCACTAAAACATGTTCAGGGGATATTAGGCTAGTCTCTCAAGCACCGGAGACAAAAGTTCACAGAACAAGAACTGATTTTTCTGTCCTTATCTTGAAGTTATTAGATGTCCAGGAGATGAAAGTATCTTAGCTCTAAGGGGACAGGGATGGAGTATGTGTTGAAAATGATAATGTCTCCATTCTGGAGAGAGGTGAAATGGAGAAAATATGGTGGAATGGCGGAGTTCACAGGGACAGGGGGGCTGGCCCCTGAACCAGCCCGCGTGGGGGCTGAGGAATCCAGAACCAGAGAAAATTAGACTTGTGCAAAAACGGTGAGCTGACGATGAAAGTGGTAAGAAAGCAAGCAATACTCTTCATGAAAAGAACTGTTTGAAGAGTTCCTTTAACCGAGAAATTAAACTGGAACTGTCAGCAGCTACTTTATTTGGAGAATCTGGTATGAAAGAAATTTTAAGTCCATTTGGGAAAAACCAGTATTTTTGAGTGTGCGATTATTCTTTAGAATTTTGTGTAAATGGAGCAGGTTGGTAGGCATATGTTTGCTGAATCCTATAATGATTAAAATTCAGAATAAGTAAGACTGTTATGAAATTGAGTTTTCAGGTTCCAGCCAGTGTTCTATACTGCCATATGGCATCCCTAGAATTAATTGCTGTTCCCAATCTCTCCTTCTTTTACTGAATAGCTAGGTGCCCTGTTTGAAATATTAGAGGTTCCACAGAAGTATTTAATCACATGAGGTAGATGCTTGACGTGTTCATGAAAGCAGTGTGTGTAGCTAGAAGAAAAAGCCCTCTCCCTTTTTTGAGGTTTTCTACCCGCTCCACCCTTTTTTATGAGAAAAATGAATGGATTGGAGAGTTAGCAAGGAAAAGAGGAAAGTTTCTCAGAAAAGGTAAAGCAAAGGAATCTTTTGGGCTAGAGTCTTTAGCTCCTTGATACTCCAAGCATGGCCATGGACCAGCAATACCAACATCACCTGGAAACTTGTTAGAAATGTGTACTCTCAGACTTCATTGAATCAGACCTACTGAATCAAAATCTGCATTTTAATAAGATCCAAACATTATTCCATACTAGAGGCCCAATGCACGAAGATTTGTGCAAGAATAGGCCTTCCTTCCCCTGGCCACCTTCCGCCTCTCGCCTTGTCATGTCAATGTGCATATTCCCTCCTTATTGGCTGTGGGCGCTGCCATCTTTATCGCAAAGTGATGGTTCAATTAGCATATTCCCTTTTATTAGATAGGATATATATATGTTGCCACAATAAAAGAAAACAGTGGCATTAACATTTGAAAAGACTGCTGTAACATACACTTTAAAAAAAAATCCTCACCTGAGGATATTTTTTCCATTGATTTTTTTTTTTAGATAGAGTGGAATGGGGGGAGGGGAAGGAAGAGGGAGAGAGAGAGAGAGAAAGAAACATCAATGTAAGAGAGACACATTGAGTTGTTGCCTCCTGCATGTGCCCCAACCAAGGGGATCAAGCCTGCAACCCAGGTATGTGTCCTTGACCAGGAATTGAACTGCAACCCTTCAGTTCGGGCTGATGCTCTAACTGAGCAAAACCAGCGAGGGCTCTAACACATACTTTCAAGTTCATTTTAAATTCAGTTTCTCAGAACTGAGTACATATCTCTGAAGATGATAAACTCTTCAAAGGCATGAATGGTCTTATATTCATTAAAGAAAAAGTCTAGCATGATGCTGGCATGTGGTATGAGCTCAAAAATGTGAGTTGAGTGAATGGACTGTTACAAATGTGTTTTTAGGTCCTAGGCTAAAACTTAAAAGAAGAGACCCTCTTTATTAGGAAATTTACTGTTCTGTAGCCAGCCCCACATATTCTATTCCAGAAATAGTATTCTTTCTTTTTACTGAACATTAGAGGGGCCAGAGTCATCTATAAAGAGCATGTCTATTTCTTCAAATGTCTCCTATGATAACATTTCTCTCATTTTGTGATAAAAGGTCACAAGACTGCAGACCATCTATTAGAATTCTGTTAGAGTATGGACGCCAGTCATTCCAGCCATTTTTGTTCCCCATCCTCAGCCCTCTGTCTTTTTTTTTTTTTAAATATATTTTATTGATTTTTTACAGAGAGGAAGGGAGAGAGATAGAGAGTTAGAAACATCGATGAGAGAGAAACATCGATCAGCTGCCTCCTGCACATCCCCCACTGGGGAAGTGCCCGCAACCCAAGTACATGCCCCTGACCGGAATCGAACCTGGGACCTTTCAGTCCGCAGGCCGACGCTCCATCCACTGAGCCAAACCGGTTTCGGCCTCAGCCCTCTGTCTTTGGTCATCATCCTTCCTATTCAGCTTTGCACTTCCTTGTCTCCACCATCTCTCATCTTTCCCGATGACCTCTCTTCTAATCCTTTCCCCTGTGTTTCCTAGAATCTATGTGCTATTATAATCAAATTTTACTGTATCCTCAACCTCTTTTCTCCATCTCTGCCTAAGTAAAACATAGCTCTTCTGCAGGGTACTGTTTTGCTTGAAGTAATCTTAAATAGGATTTGCTCATTTCCCAGAAGTGCCGTTGGCACTCTTCAAGCTCCTTGCTGCCACTTTTAGACTTTTGCTATTCAATCTTGTCCAAAACCTCTCCCCTGTTGAGATTTGTCTGCGTGGCTTTCCCATTCTCTGTCCCTCTGTCATCTTTTGAGTTCAGGGTCCCTCCTCACACTGTCTGAGGACTGAAGCACTGACTTGCAATTGTCATCTTCATTCCACTATTACCACTGCCCCCAGACATCCTGTCTTTCAGCTTTTCCTTCTCTATTACATCTCTCCATTCATCATATAAATATGCTCAGATGTCTTCTCATATTAATAAAAACATTACGTCCTACATAGTGATTCCCTCTAGCTACTCTCCTGTCTCTGCCCCTGCCCCCTCCCCAGATTTTTACCAGTTTACTTATGATTTTGCAAAGAATCCAGGACAGAAAGGATTAGACCTAGAAGTGGCCATTGTCTGTTGTAATTTAGTGTTTAATGGAAGATTTAAATTCTTACACTAATGGGAAAATTTTTTGTTGGGACATTATAAACAAGCAAAACCAAAAAAAAAAAAATAGTTGGAATCTTCTTTTAGACTTCAGTACAGTGACTGCAGATGACATGTCTAATTATGATGAAGGAGCATGGCCTGTTCTTTCTTTCTTCTTTTCTTTTCTTTTCCTTTTTTACAGACAAACTTCTTAAAATAAAAGCCTAGACTAGCCATTTCTATTTTCCTCTTCTGTGGTTGCTCCTCAGTCGCCTATAACCCAAGCTCTTTTTCTAGCAACTAACTCTCTCATAGCCACATGCAAGTAACACTGTGTAGTCTTTGTCTTATTTGGCCTCTCTGCAGCATGTGACACTGTTAATAGCTCCCCTTTTCTCAAAAAGTTTAAAAAAACCCACACCCTCTCCCTGTTAATTCCCATGATAATAGTCTCCCCTAATTTTTCTTCTTCCTTTAAGTAACTGTCTGATCTATACCCTTTTTTAAAAAAAAATCTCTTTCTTGAGCTCATTTTCTGCCCTGCCCTCTTCACTATTGTCTCTGAAGCTTGCCTCTTTTCTCACCACATTCTTCTTAAGCAAATGTGTGCATGTCCATAACTCAACAGCTTCCTCTATACATGGTTGACTCCCCATCCTACCACTCAACTGTAGTTCTCTCTCCAAGGCACCAGACAGCATATTGGATAGCTAATCTGGGCGTCTTACAGATACCGCAGACTTCACGAAGCTGGGGCAGACCCTGCTGGCTGCCTACCCAGCAGCCAGCCTCTATTCTTCCTTGGCCATGGAACCCCGCCAGCCTAGCGGTGAATCGCGATCTGAAATCTTTGACCAAAGAAATGAAAGGAGACTTCAGATGGCCTTTCACAGCCTTATGCTTGGGAGACAGCAATATGCTGAAATGCAGTAGCTACCTTAAGAGCACTCTGCTTTAGTGGTGGTGGTGGTGGTGGTGGAGGGGGGGAATGGAGAGATAAGGACACACATATAATACCTTAATCAATAAAGAAATTTAAAAAAAGAGTACTCTGCTTTAAAGTGTTAGAGCAGAAATATGGGAAGAGCTTAGGCCCTTCATGCCATTGGTGGGCCCCGGCATCAACCCTGGAATCATCTCTTGAAGAAAAAAATAAACTTCTACTTGTTTAAGCTTTTGTCAGTCAGGTTTTCTGTCCCTTGTAGCCAGAAGTACTGGTATCTTAACTTATTGCGCATTCAGAGCTGAATGCGTTATTTTACATTATGCTCTCTCCTGCAGTCTGTGTGCTGTTCCTAGGTCCGGTCTCCCAAGGCAGAATCCTGGGAGTCATTCCTGACACCTCTCTTCACTCCCCAAACCAGCATCAAGCCTGTTGGTTCTTCATCCTCAGTTTGTCTTCTCCTTTCTGATCCCTTTGTCACCGACTAAACGTTAGCCTTCATAAAGTCTTTCTCAGAGCATCGTAAAATTCTCTTTTCTGGTTCTTTGCCTCAAGTTTCTCCATTTCATTTTTCTGCTCCTCCATTTTGCAGAAAGGGTAAACTTTTTTTTTTAAAAAAAGATAGTTTAATCATTCATCCTGTAGGAGATTTATTGATATAGAACAATAAGATATACTCTAAGTTTTAAAAAATGGTTAAATGTGTATATAAAATATCACAGAGAAAAATGCCTGGGTAGGGGAAAGCACCAAAATGTTAATGATGGCCGTCTCTAGCAAGTGGAGTTTGAGTGATTTTTAATTTCTCCTTTTTGTTTATTTGTATCTTCTAACTCTCTACAGTGAATATGTATTTAATTATAAGTCACAGATATCAGAGCCTTTCCTGTTTTAAAAGGGGGCAGGGATGGCCCTGGCTGGGTAGCTCAGTTGATTAGAGCAGCATCCCAATATGCCAAGGTTGTGGGTTTGATCCCCAGTTAGGACACTTCCAACAATCATACAATGAATGCATGAATAAGTGGAACAACAAAATTCTCTCCCTCCCTCCCTCTCCCTCTCTTCCTTTTTCTCTCTTTCTAAAATAAATCAGTAAAACAATTTTTTTTAAGGGTCAGGAATTTAAGAACCAAGATGATTTGTTTTCTAGGTGGGAAAGGAGTTGGGACTTCGGGGAAAAGACATATGGAAAGAAGACTCAGGTTTTAATTGAGTCACTTCTGTGCAAAAACAAAAACCAAAAAAAACCTAGCTGTATTTGGAGGGATTTTATGAAACACACACATACTATATATACACACATGAAAATAAAATAGTTTTGATCCATATGAAGTGCAGCAGTCCTCAAAATAATTTATGATGATTTTTCTAAAATATGTGTGTGTGTATTTTTTTTTTTTTTTTTAGATAAAGGAAGTTCATTCTCAAGGTCTGCATTAGATGAGGTATCAGTGACTGGAAACAACTTCCATTTCTTAGATATTTTCCCTTTGAGCTGCACTGAACTGACACAGAATGAATCCTTCATTAGAAAAAGATTATCAACACTCTGTGTGTAGATAATGTTAGTAAAATATTTTTATTTTGGGGGATTAGTTTTCCAAAGTGATGGTGTTGGAGAAAACCATTCACTTCCTCCTTCTCAAAACATTAGTCACCTTAATTGGTTTTTATGTTGGTCATAAAGAGAAATGGAATCACTAAAAGCAGGGTGAGGATTACAAACCGGAAGCAGTTAATTTACTTAACAACTGTATTGGCTATTTGTTTACTCCATGTTGAGCACAATGCCTATGATCAAGATGTATAAGACACATAAGACATACCCTGGTTTCTCAAGTGAGTGGCCAGACTCGGGGACAGAGCCAGCACGGAGCCCACTGCCCACAGATTGCTTCTCTGGAAGGTCTGAAATGTTTGTTTGAACCTTGATTATAGGCAATATAGACACGGAAGTTTATAAAAGTAATAAAGGACCCTTTTCCTCAGGAAGAATAAGGGCCTTATCTCTGCAACTTAAGAATAACAGTCACAGCTAACATTCATCACACATGTACCATGTACTGGGCCCAGTGTCAAGAGCTGTATACACACTATCTCATATAATTCTTACAACAGGTGTGTTATGATCCCCATTTAACAGATGAGAAAACTGATGTTCAGAGAGGCGATCAGCTTGCTCAAGATTACATAGCTATTAGGTTCTGGAATGAGATTTGCGTCCCAATGACTGCTGGGCAGCACTCTTACTGAGGCTCGATTTTTTCATAAAGAGTGAATAATGCAACTTCATTCATTCATTCAACAAATATTTATTGAGCATATACTATATGCCAAGCATTTTTGTGTGAACATGGCACAGATTCCAGTCCTCCTATAACTTATTTTTGAGCCAGGTAAACCAAATACTTATACAATACACCCACCTTGTACAGTTGTTGCTATACATATAAAGTGCCTCATATAATGCACATCACATACTAGATGCCCAAAAAGTATTCCCAAGAAATGTATAACCGGATGGAAAGGAAAAGCATGCACAAAAACAATAATTCAAGATATATGGTGGCTAAAGTTTTAGTAGAGGGACATACAGATTGTACTGTAAAATCCAGAGAAAGAATGGTTGGTGGGCTGTGAGAGTCCTTCATGGATGAGATGGCATCTTGGCTTGGCCGTGAGTTGAAAGGGATGTTTTTTTTTGTTTGTTTTGTGTTTTTTTGGGGGGGGGTTTGTTTTGTTAAACCTCACCCAAGGATATTTTTTCTATTGATTTCCAGAGAGAGTGGAAAGGAAGGACGGAGGGGGAGGAGAGAGAGAAAGAAACATCTGCGTCAGAGAGACACATCCACTGGTTGCCTCCTGCATGTGGCCTGACCAGGGCTGGGATCAAACCTTCAACCCAAGTACGTGCCCTTGACTGGGAATCCAATCCTAACCCTTGGTTTGGACTTAATAAACCTTTGTGGACGTCCAGGAAACCTAACCACTTCTTAGAACTTAATGTCTATAGAAAAATACATTCTAAAGATCTGACTTTATGCTTCAACTTTTGAAATGTGGTTGGTTTATAAATGAAAGATTGTATTTACTATACTTCAAATCTGTTAACAAGATTTAATACGTTTTTAAAGCTGGCCCCCGAAAGTTACCAATATCCATTACTTTGTTTTATTAATAACAAAAAAAATGATTCCAAGGTCCAAACAGCTAGAAATGGGACACAGTCTATACTTGAACTGGGGGCTGCCTGTCTAGAATTCTCCTAACAGGGAAACTGTTGGTAAAATACCCATATCCTTTATAGTATTTTCTAAACTTGCCCCATCATGTGAATGACCTGGGGATCTTGTTAAAAATACAGATTTCTAGGTCCCTATCCTGGAGATACTAATTTAGTAGGTCTGAGTGGACCCTGAGAATTCATGTTTTAAAATTTTTTTATTGATTTTTAGAAAGAGAGGAAGAGAGAGGGAGAGAGAAATAGAAACTTTGGTGAGAGAGAAACATCATTCGGCTGCCTCCTGCACACCCACTACTGGGGATGGAGCCAGCAACCCAGTCATGTGCCCTGACCAGGAATCAAAACAGTGACCTCTTGGTTCATGGGTCGATGCTCAACCACCAAACCACACCAGCCAGGCAAGAATTCATGTTTCAATAAGGGCTCCAGGAGATTCTTAAAATCAGACAAGTATATGTAAAAATCTTTATCAAAAGACCCTCTTATGATGGGGGGGGGAGTGATAAGAAGCTACTTTGATTTTCAACTGAGTTTTTAACAGTAAAGGAGACGGAAGAAGGGCTTGACTAGGAAGTATGAGTAGAAGCTGTTGGTTTGGGTGGTGAGGTCTCCCAATCACATTGGGATAATTAACAGGAACATTTTACCAGCAAGTAGCTGACAACATTTCAACTTAATTAGCTCCTGGAGTGCAGGATGGGGATATGGTCAGTAGCAAAAGGTCTTGGTCCTTCCCTTGGCCTGATGTTTGCCTGCTGTCTTGTTTGAGTTCCTGTGGCCAGGCAACATGTAGAGACATTTCTGATGGTGGAAAGTCCCTTGAAGTGGGATATAACCTGAAGCCCTGGTCCTACAATGAGTCAGGTGAGTCCTAGGATTGGCCTGTTGATTGTAGTTGAACTGCAGGTGACCCCCTGACATGTATTAATCTAGACATAGTACTGGTCCTATAGTTATTGGCCTTTCGATGAAATTCAGTTCCATTCTTTATAATTTTAATAATTGGGTACCTCCATGTAAAGGTTGAATGATGACTACTGTAGGTATTGTACAACAAAATAAATGGGAAAGAATGATATTTTAGTATCTAATCTTGTACAATTAGAAAAAAATCAAGTTGAGGGCTAAACTGTGAAATACATTAAAAATGATTTCTGAATTTGTATACATCTCAGTTCTTAACTGGAAGAAAAGTATACACATAAAGATAGGAGGTTTATTATTATTATTATTATCTTCAATAATCCATTGTAGCTCTTAGAGTGGTTACCAGTAGAAGCCTACTTTCTGGATTTTATTTTTATATATCTATTCAGATTTTGGTGTAGTATGAATGAGTGAAATAATATTATGTCTTTAATTAGGATTCTGTTGTTATTTTTCAATTAATCTATGTCAGTAGCTTTAGCATTTGTATTAAATCATTTTCTTCATGAAAGCTTTTAATGAGGAAACAAATTGATTGTATTTATATATTGGATTCTTGCCACTGTGATGTGTATTCAGTCGTGTCTTTTGAAGTATATTTTTTGCCGGTCATTTTGTGGCTAGTCTTTGAAGCCATATTTTGGGGGAGGGTGGGTGAGGGGGGATAAGTCTTCATTGGGATGAAGATTTTAATTCAACAAAGCTTTCTTATTTTTCTCTACTTGCTTTTTTTCTTCTTTTCCTTTGATTTTCTCTCCCCCCCCCCACCTCCCGTTTGCCTTTGTGTGAGTAATTTAGAGGAAAAGGAAGGTATTTCTCTTTGGGATGAAATCCACACCCTATTGCACTGCCGGGAGAGCCTTGCCTTCTGCCTGCCTTTTCAGCCTTGCCTCCTATCCCTCCCTGAAATGCACCCCATGCTGACTCAGCCGGCCCTCCTGTTCCTCACCGTCAGTTACTTATTTAGCAAGCATTTATTGAGCATACGCCTGTGCCACTGCCCCTTGAGGGCTCAGTCACATAGAGAGACAAGAACATCGTAGTACCATATCGCCGGTGTTGCCGAGAGGTGTGTACAAATGTGCTGCGGGAGCCCCTAAAACTGGAGAGTGAACTGAGCCTCAAAGGACCACCAAGGGTTCCCTAAGGGAAGACAGGGCACAAAGGGAAAAGTGTGCTGGCAGATAGAGCAGTGACCTGTGACAGCAGGAGGGTGGGCAGAGCAGAGGAGGACCTAGGGGCTGGGGTTCAAGCAGGGGAATAATAAGACAAAGTTTGTCCCTTAGGCCATTAGAATAATGATGGTGCTAATGACAGAGCAGCTGACATTTATGGAAGGCCTGCCAGGTGCCAGACCTAGTCTCAGTTCTTGCATTATCTCAGTCCTCCCAAGAACCATATGAGGCAGGTATGATTATTATTTCTATTTTAAAGATGAGGAAACAAGGCGGCAGCTAACTTCTCACAGCTGAAAGATGGAGGATCGGAGACTCTAACACAGACCTGGCTGCAAAGACTTTGCTCTTTAAGGTCACTTCCACTCCCTTCTCCATAATCATTGAGGAGAATGGGTTAGAGAGGAGCAAAATGGAAGGCAGACCAATTAGGATGTTACATTGATCTGGGTGAGGAATTCTGAGGGCTTGAATGAATTCAGTGGCTGTAGAGATGGAAGGAGGTAAATTAAAAAGTATTAAGGGAGTAGAATCTACAGGTCTTGGTGATTGATTGGGTATATACATAGAAACAGAAAACGAAGTAAAAGGATTATTCGTAAGTTTCAGTTGGGTGTATGAAGATGTCAACCACTGAAACAAGGAATATGAGAGTAGGGAAGGTTTGTGACTCGTGGAACAAAGGATAGTCTTGAGAGAGAAGAGTAGAATAATAATACCTTCTGTTTTTGATATTTTAATTGGTTGTTAAAAGTATTTAATATGTGCAGATACCATAGTTAAGTCTTTGGCCATTTGTTTCTTCCCTGGCCAGCCTGAACTCCATGACATGAACCTCCAGTCTTCTCTTACTCTCTTGTCGTTTTATCCCACAAGCCTAAAAAAATCCTAACCTTGGATCAATTCTACTATCCACCTTTATGCTCTCATACCTGGGCAGCTAGGTATCAGTGCTAGAGCAAAATTATACAATTGGATTGACAGTAAATCTTAGTCACCAACCTCAATTGAACCCTTAATAATGCCTCAAGGTTATATTATGCTAGAGGCCCGGTGCATGAATTTGTGCACAGGTGGGGTCTGGCCGGCCCTGATTGGGGCTGATCAGGCTGGGCTGGCCAGAGGGGAGGGGACGTGGGAGGTTGGCCAGCCTGCCCTGGCCCCTGGCTAAACTCCTGGTCAAACTCCCGACCAAACTCCGGTCGAGCGGACAATTTGCATATTAGCCTTTTATTATATAGGAGGCCCCATATCAGCGAGCTTTCCAATTTTCCTCAATGTTGATTTCCCCTCAAGGCCATAACTGTCGTCATCATGTCACTTTGCATTCTTACATGACAGCATAGCTTCCTTCACAAGATAAAACAGAGGGTTTCAGGTGGGACCTCACTCAGAATCCAGCCCCATTCCCGCCTCAAACATGTCTGTTTTGGGCCTCTGCCACCTGCTCCGATGAACCTAGGTCCCCTCTGCGTCCTGAGCCTGGCCGCTCTGTGGCTCCCCCTCCCCCCAACCTGCTCTTGCTAGGCATCTTTTCCTATTGATCCCAGATCCACCCTTAGCAATCCTTCTCTGCAGGCAGTAAGACAAGCCAGGCATTGGCCAGGCCTGAGTTCTTCCAGCCCCAATTTTTACCTTGCGCATGTTTTGGGCCAATCACATCACTGCACAATTTGAAAATTCCAGCCAAACTGACTCACAGTTCAGGCTTTCTGTGCTTTCAGCCCCTCATAGAAATATCTGGCAAAGTATGAAGATTTATTCATGTTTGAGAGAACGCATGCAGCCTTCCTAACTTGATATACAGAGGGAATGTTGGCATGTTAATGTTGAGAAATCCACCCTGCCTAGATGAGTTCTAAGAACCAGTCCAGCTTAATTTTTTTTTTGTCTGTAACATTTGCTCTCAGATGAATAATGTGATCATGTTAATAACACAGAAAATATCAAAAGACTTTTTAAATGAATATCACGTTTTCAAACCTGCCTCTGATTCTGCACAAGATAAATGGTGGTAGCTCCACAGTGCGGACTTTTAAACTTCGATGGTGCAATTAGATAATCTCTCCATGCTTCATTTTTCTCATCTGTAAAGCGAGGGGCTGGGTTAAATGACCTCCAGTGTCCTTCCAGCTGTAAAATCCAGTGAGTATATGGCCACACTCACAGAGCCATATATAACAAATATCTGTTATTCACTAATCAGATAATTAGGAGGTCTCTGTGGGCCAAGAGTAGCTATTAACCTGAAGCAAGCAAAAAAGAAAACAACAAAAATAAAGCAAAAAGATAGTGCAGTTTAAAGTATGGCAACCAGCTGGAGTTCTTCGTATGTGAGTGTTGCTTTGTTTTCTCCAATAAACAAGTTTGGAAACAAAAGATATCTCTGACGCTTGTCTTGATGCTCTATTCCCAACCTGCCTCCAAGTCTATTATCAAATCTCTTGTCGGTTCTCTTGCTCTTCAGGAGCTTCCTGAACTGCCTTCTGGCGCCTCTCCCTCCCAGCCAGGCTGCACATTTCTGCTAGATTTATCACAACAGACACCATTCCCTGTCCATAAAAACAAGCAAACCAACCAACCAGCCCTTCAGTTGCTCCCGTTTATCTGCAGAAAGAAAGAAAAAAAAAATCTAAACTCTGGCCTGACATTTAAGGTCCTTTATTGTGCCACACTGGACCTGGCTAGCATTTTAAAAGTAGTTCATTGAGTTATGTTTGATACAGGGAGTATGGGTATCATGTAGACATATAACCAGAATTTGCAGTCCCAAAGCTAGAGCGTAGAGGAAGGAATATGAGAATGTTGGTTCCCAGTGTTGAGCGGAAGAGCATAATCACTGGCTAATCCAGAAGAGCTCCCCACCCACCCAGAGTCAGTGGCTCAGTGGTTGAGTGTTGATCTGTGAACCAGGAGGTCACAGTTCGATTCCCGGTCAGGGCACATGCCTGGGTTGTGGGCTCAGTCCCCGGTGGGGGCATTCAGGAGGCAGCTGATTGATGATTCTCTCATCATTGATGTTTCTACCTCTCTCTCCCGCTCCTTTCCTCTCTGAAATCAATAAAAATATATATTTAAAAAAAAGAAGAGCCCCCAGATTTCTTACTGTTAGCATCAGAGCGGATGTTCAGTTGACAATAGCAGGGATTTTATGTAAAGTGTTATAAAAGCTTCTAGTGGGAAATAGGGCTTTATTTCTTTTTACATTTTATTACTTTTTTCAGTGTCTTGGAATAGACTTCAAAAAAATTCTTAATCATGGGTAATACTGTCAACATCAGATAATTTTGCTTGTTTGGCATTTAGTAAAAGATTAATTGTGACTTCAACTTTGTAAGTAAGAGAACATTATGTTGCCTTCTGGAGTAGGTTTTTAAAATGTGTGGCTATAGACTCAAGACTACAGAAATGTTCCATTTCAAAAAAGAACACAGAAACTTTTTTTTGACAGGTTGTTCTATTACTTCAGTTAAATGCGTATTGTCTATTATTACCATCGTGTTTGTTATTTACTATCTTGGCATCTCTTCATGTGTAAATATCTCATAATTTAGACTAGATTGTAAGCTTCTTGTAGGCAGGCACTGAATCTTACACTTTTGATAAATTAAAGGAACTGGGGCGAGAGGGGCACCAGCTCCCTTACAGGGACCTTTCCATGCCTTCCCAACTGTTTCTAAGGCTGGTATCCCAACCCCTGGGTCCCAGGCCTCTGATGCCTCCACCAGAGGCTTCCACCAGATGGTGCTCTTTTCCCATGTCTGTTCTTGAGTGTCATTGGCCATAGTACCCTTGCCACTCGCCCAGGCCTTCTGCAAGGTAGGATGGAACACAGGTAGAAAGACGATTTGAAATCAGGTAAAATCTTCTCAAGTGAGAAAACAGATTATAGGAAATATCTACAGTGTACAGACAATTAGCATTGTTCAGAAAGCCCATTTCCTTGGACATAAATCAAGTGCAAGGGTTTTCGTACTCTTACCACTTTGCCGTAGAAGCGTTACTCAACCAGGTGTCCATTTGAGTTCTAAGATTCCATTTCTAGTGCCAGAATAATATTCAGTATTAGTCTTTGCAGTCTGTTTGGAAACAGCCATTACCAGAGAATAGGGATGGTCAAGAGGGAAATAGAAGATGTCTCTGAACATTGAGTATTGCAGACTGCCTATCCATTTAGAAGGCACCACTGTTTTGGTACAAAAACTGAACCTTAAATTTAGACATCCTTAAGGCAGCAAGAAGAGATTTGATTTTGTCTACCAGGTAGCAGGGAAAATCTGATGAGTTTTAAATTTACATAAACCACAGATAAAATAACCTTTTTAATACCTTAGTTGCAAAAATTTTTCATCTAGATGTTCTAGATTTATAACAGTACAGATGTTGGCCTTTCTAGAGATCTAGTGTTATAATGCCATTACAACCTTATTCATCTAACCCAGAGGGTCTTCTCATGTTGGAGGGAGAGAGTTATTGATATATTTCAGAAATCTAATGAAGTTTTTGGACTCTTTTTCAAGGGAAAAGAAAACATATATTACCTTTCACTTATAATTTTAGGGAGTAAGAGAACATAATGTTTATTTCCCAGAGCTCAACTATGGACTGACTTCAAGTTAAAGACCTCAGATCTATGTACTCTCTGAGAATAGGTTGTCTAACAAAACAATTATACTTTCTCTCAATACTGTTTTTTTTTTAAAAAATATTACAGCCAATTGAAAAATAGTTAACATGGGATTTAAGAGCTTGTGCTCTGGAAGCAAGTAGACCTGGGTTCAAATCTTCGTTCTGTCACTTAATAGCTACATGACTTTTGGTCAAGTTCCTTGACCTTCCTGCATCTCAGTTTTCTTATCTATAAAATGGGGAGAATAATAGTACTGACCTCATAGGGTTGTGATGAAAATTAAATAAAATAACACATGATATATATATATATATATATATAT
>NW_006298628.1:2939390-2950004 GCF_000327345.1 Myotis davidii
TAAGATAAGATTAAATACTGAATGTGCTAATTTTTAAATTATAGTTAGGAAATAGAATTATTTTTCTTCCTAGATATTTCCAATATGAGGATAGTTACAGTTGTTTGTTTCACCTCCTTAATTTATTATTAGAGTGCCTGTTCTGGAACTAGTTGCTAGGAATGGTAACTTTTAGCCTTATTTACTAACTGTGTGATTATGGGCAAGTTATCTCACCTCTTGATGCCTCAGTTTCCTCATTTAGAAAATGAACATAATAATACAGTTAGAGTTGAAGGGGGAGTGAGTTAATATAAGAGAACTGCTTAGAACAGTGTCCAACAATGTGTTCAAAATATCTTAACATTGTTATTATTATCATAATCTTGATGAGCTGGGGCTCATCAAGATTCCCTCAATACAGTGGGTTCAATTTATTTGTTGTACCTTTAAAGTTCAATTAAAGGGGATTGAAGGAAGGGTGAAAAGATGAAGGGGATTGAAAAATACAAACTTCCAGTTGTAAAATAAATAAGTCATAGGAATGTAATGTACAGCATAGGAAGTATAGTCAATAATATTGTAATAACTCCGTAACGTGACAGATGGTTACTCCACTTACCATGTTAAACACTTCATAAGGTACATATATAAATATTAAGTAATTATGTTGTACACCTGCAACTACTATAATATTGTGTCAACTATACTTTAATAATAAAAATAAATTAATGTTTAATTGAAACCTGTTTAATTTAAAGCATGTATCACAAACTTTGCCTTGCACATAATGTTTAACCCTAAATGTTCAAGACTATTTTGTAGAGTAAACTTAATGTTGTGGACTTTTATTCTTTCATTTTCATTTTTGGAAGCACAAGAAAAAAATGTATTTATTTTGATTGAATGTGAAGATAATCATCATCAGTATGGTTTTAGCATTTTCTCTTTGCTCATTTCGTACTCTTCTTTTCCTAGTTTCAAATCTTATTTGCATGGACCTGATAATGTTGAATATGTCTATTATAGAGGAGTGATAGCTTCCCTTTCACATAGAAGCCAGAGCTTCAAAGAGAAGATTAAAGAAGTATCTGTCATCTGTATGCACAGGCCTGATATGAAATTCTCAGAGACTTTTAGGATAAACACAACTGTGTGTTTGTATGCTTTTTCTTTCATATACTTCTAATGTGGTCTTTGCATTTGGGTTCAAAATTTTTAGTTTCAGACTTGTTGGGGTCTCTGGCTAAGGGATAATTGTTTTCAAAGTGAAGGATAAGAATTAGAAGATTTTGGCAGGATTTGACTAAATGCCACCTAAAGAGTGTAGAATTCGCTGGTGTGGAATCATCTTTCCAGAGAATGTGATGAAGGCAACCACAGGATATGTTTAACAAGACAAGATCAAGGCCTTAAGTGTGTCCAGCAGAGAGTAATCCATGGCTCCTCCAGTGAGGGATGAGGTTGCTCACCTTTTGGCCTTGCCATTTAGAAGTAACCTCTGTGAACCGTGTGTGTGTGTGTGTGTGTGTGTGTGTGTGTGTGTGTGTGTGAGTGAATAGACTTTCTTTAGGGTCATTCCTAATTAATACTTAGAGTAAGAGGAGAGGGAAAAAAGGTAGGGTAACAGGATAATTTTATAACTTCTGAAAAATATGGGAACTAACATTCCACTTCATGTCATCTCATTTCAGTTCTACATATGATTTTTATTGACAGATATATTTAATTACAGTATTATCAAGAATAAAGCAGATTCTGATTTTTAACATCAAGATAAACCCACTGTATTTGATACTGTTAAATCTAATCTTTTTTATAATAAGCCATTTTAAGTCACAGCTAAATGTTCAGGCATTTAAGCACCCCCCCGCCCCCCGCCCAACACACTCACACACACGCACACACACGTGCGTACACACAGACACACACGCACACGCACACACACACGCACACGCACACGCACACACACGTGTGAGCGCGCTCATTTGCTCGCACCCTAATTTCTATTTCTATTGAATTAGAGGTTGGTTAATGATTGGAATCAAGGGCTTGGGCGGTGCCTCAAAAGAAGATGGAAAATAGAAGGGGAAGATGACAGAGTGCCCAGCCCTTTTAGGATCAGCTTGATTAGCTGTATTTTACAGAAAGGAGTTTTATGGAGAACTCTTCACAGTGGCCAGCGGGTACAGTGTGGAGCTGCGTTGTCTGCTGGGTGGAGACTGACCCGTCATGCCAGTTCCCGTTTGCATGTCCCTACATCCACATGGGCGCCTTCCGGGATGTTACAGCTTTACATTTTCCTCCCCTTTCTCCTCTTCTTCCCTCTTTTCTTTTCCACTGCAGCTGGCAAAGCTGTCTTTAACTTTCCCTGCCATCTTACATTTCCCTTCACCTGGCTGCCAGTCCAGAACCGTTCTGGGAAAGGAAAGGAAAAGGAAAAACCAAGCATGAGGTTTCTTCTCCATCTTCTCTTCCTCATCTCTGATCATTTCCCACGGATTCATTACTGGATTATGGCAACATCCGCCCCACTGATTTCCTTCCTCTCCACTTTCTGAATTTTTATCTTATTAACAAATAACCTAGGTACTCACTGGGCTAAAGTTTCTCCCTAAAGTGGTCATACATTATTTCAGTCACGTATGTACTGGAAGATACACAATGATCACCTATGCCCTTCTGTTAGTCTTTTTGAGGGGGAGGGGCGGGTAATGGATTCTTTTAAGAATTCGATAAAACTGTGACTCTCTAGCCAAGGGGGAAATGCTCATATGCACATATAAACTCTTGGGAGGTCAAGATGAAGATAAGAATTACTCACTCTACGTAGTGGTATGGGAGGGTCACTATGTTCACAGCAAGAAATAACATGTGGTGATTGTAAGCGAGATTGGACTCTGTTGAGAAATGAGTGAGAGGTGAGCAAATAAAGAGATAGGCAAACTTTGGAAAATTTCACTGTGATGTGAGGGAAAAGAGGACGGCCAAGATGGAGGGATATGAAGAGGGTGAGGGAAGGTTTGCTTTATTTTTATATTAACAAAATGCTGATGGAAAGTGCGAAATTGAGAGGCAGAGGTTGATTATATACAAGAGAAAATCAATATAGAAATAACGTAAGCTTCCTGTGAAGGCAGGAGGAAATGGGATCCAAAATACAATAGACTTTTGTGGGTAGCCACCATACAGAACATTGTTTTGGAGGGAGGGGGATGCAATTTAGATTCCAAGTAAGTGACTTAAAAATGATCCTTCCTGCCACTGCTGTTTCATTAGTTTTAAGGCTTTAAGGGTTGTCAGTTTTGCCAATCATTTCCCAAAATAAAAAAAGGAGATGGCAGGCTTCAAGAGCCTCAAACTTGGCTCAGATACTAAAATGTTTGATGACCTTGTCAGTTGCTCATGCTTGACCTATAAAATTAAGAAGAATTTAGGCCCAGAGGTATTTGAGGATGTGTTGCGGGGCGGGGATGTATTGGAGGTGCCACTGGCATTGGATATCCAGGACCAGTGATGCTGGTTGTCCTATAATACAGGAGACAGGTTGTCACAAACAAAGAATTGTCCTGCTCAGTGTCTGTAAGCTCCTATGAGAAACCCTGGTCCATGGCTAGCAAACCTCTTAGGACATCTCCAGCAACGTGGTCCAAGTTATCTAAGGAGTTACAGTGAGTTCAATGCTGCTTTCAAGCCTTCGAGGCTCTCCCAAGTCCCTTGGGTTCTTATCAAAGTGGGTAGTAGCTTTGGCTAGTTACCGACTATTTAGCAAGCTTTTTGGACTGGGTGCTATAGCTACCATAGGCCAACCCAGATTGAGGAATACAGGTTTGACTGTATCTCCACTCTTTTTCTTGTTTTTCAGGTACTACTGGGATTTTCAGCCCCCAGGTGAGTGCTCGGACGACTTATGGTTTTACCCTAAGAAGGTGGAGACGGTATTGTTTCCTTCTGTCTCGTCTATAAAAGCTTCTCCACAGAGTAGCATTAGCCATTTCTGAGGAAAGTTAGTGGAGTGTTTAATTAACCTTCATCCTGCTGCCCCCCTCCCCCTGCCCTGCCTTTTAGCAACAAGGGTCTTTGACGCTTCCTCTGTCTGAGTGGATTGGTGCTAGATCATTTTATAGAACTAAAACTATAATATGCTATTATTTCTTGAGCTTTGTTCGAGGCCAACAGGATCCACAAGCATTCAAATACAATGGTAGCCAAGTCCATCATCAAAACCTTGGGAGGGCTCCAACGCGGCTAATCCTTCATTTGCTCCAGAAAGAAATTCCAGTGTGTTACCTCGCCGATCACGGTGCTCTTCCACACAGCCTGCCTGTCTGGCAGAAGAGAAATGTCAGAAATGGAGCAGTGTTGAAATTCCCACTAGAACAGTGTTATCACATTTTAATATGAGCCTCGCTGCAGCCTCGGAGCGTCTAATTACTTTCAAACCATTGTTTTCCTGCCTTGGCTTGATGAACCCAGCAGCTGGCATGATTCTAAAAAGTACGACAGACAGCTGTGTGCAAGATTAAAGAAAAGAAAAAAAAAGGACAGGATTGGAACACATTTTTAAAAGGTTCAAAATTAGAAGATTTTTTTTTTCTGAATTCAAACAGTTTGAGGGGATGTCTTTAAAGTATAGGCTTTCCTTCTGTTCAGTACTCTGGTTGAGAATATTAGAAACATCCTTGTGAATGTTAATTATCTTACCTTATTAGAAGTCGAGATTTGTATTTTCTCAGATAATCACCGAAAGGAATAGACCAAATTTGCAACTACTTTGTGAACTGTTTTTGCGCTATAACTCTTTAACCAATTGTAAACTTGCCCCATACTCCTTATTCTTTTACTGTCACTATATCTCATCTCAGTGAACAGTCATGCCTTAAAAAAATTTAAGTTGTGCATGATGATACTAGTTTTATTAACATTTTAATTTTCCTAGCTCATACTTTGTTTTCATGTATTTCAAGTTTTTTTAAAGCCAACTTTAACACATGAAAATATTATATTTCTAAAGCTTCTTAATTCTTGTAACTTAAAGTCATACCATTTATAGTATTTTGAATAATATGATGTGTGGTTACTATATATCTCACTGTCCTAAAACATTTATGGCAAAAACATAGGTTGAGAATAGAAAATTATATGAACGCAAAATGTGAATATGCTATTCAGGGAATGGTCCTACAGTTCAGGGTTTAACAGATGTTAACCAAAATCCACAGGGGCCGGAACATGAATGTGAACTGGCAGAAATGAATGGAACTGCGAGGGTAGAATTAATTACCTAAAGGAGAAATAAAGAATTAGTGTCAGAGATGTGGTATAATAATATGTTGAGAAGAAAAAATAATTTTGGAACTTAACACAGGAGACTATCTGGAGCTAAAAAGACAAAGGGCCCATCTTACCAGATGCTAATAATAGTGGCATGGCAGTCCTCTTCCAGCACGGGGCAACTTCTACCCAGCCTTTCTCTCTTATTGAAAAAAAGAGTTTATTTAGAACAGAAAACTATTTACCTATTGGCAGTGGCAGAATATATGTAGCAAAGTCTTTGCTTATTTGGAAATACTAGTACATGTAAAGAAAGATCAAGTAGCAAAACCCGTTGTTTTGCCCACAGCCTTGCTCTTCCCTAAGACATGCTTTTGGGGCAGGGGAGGGAGAATGCCCTTTACCTTGAAGCCCTTTTGAACAAGTCTTAGTTCACTGTGTGCTTCAGAAACTGGTAGAGTGGGTGGGTACAGGTGTATAGGAGGTTCTATAGGTCAATTTAGGATTATACAAAGAAAAGGAATGTGTAAGAAAGAGACCAGTTAGCGGAAGAATTGTTAAAGCCCTGGAAGACCAGGTAGTATTGGGAAGGGAGTGAGAAGGGACAGAAATGATAGCCCCAGACTCTCCTAGCATTTGTATCTGTGGCAGGATCTTCTGTGTAGGGCAGTGATGGCGAACCTTTTGAGCTCGGCGTGTCAGCATTTTGAAAAACCCTAACTTAGCTCTGGTGCCGTGTCACATATAGAAAATTTTTTGATATTTGCAACCGTATTGAAACAAAGGTGTATATTTTTGATATTTATTTTATATATTTAAATGCCTTTTAACAAAGAAAAATCAACCAAAAAAATGAGTTCGCATGTCACCTCTGACACACGTGTCATAGGTTCGCCATCACTGGTGAAGGAAGATGATGGTGAATTTTATTAACTCTGCACACAAAATACACTCGTGTGTTCTTCAGGGACTAAACCGGAGTCTGGTGCCTGGAAGGAAAATGGTCCTTAATTAGAAAAAAAATCCCTTATTTATAAAGCCCTTTGGTAGCACATATTTAAACATATGTTTATGGTGATGATTCAGTACCATGTGCGGCAAGAGGAACCTTAAAAGAAAGCCGCTTGCCCAGACATGGAGAAGGATTGCAAGCAACGTTTTTCTTATCAATCCCAGGTTTTCCATTCAATCCCATGGTTTAACGCGCTGGAGGAGTAACCATTGAATAGCATCGGGGAGAGTCTTATTCCTGTTCTGGAAAAGAAACATGCTTGACAGAAAGAGCGTGGGGGTTGAGGCTTGGCAGACCTGGGTTCAAAGCCCTACTGCACTGTTTAGCTAAAGGTCATTTGACCTTAGCAAGTTGCTAAATTTCTCTGACCCACAGTTTTCTTATCTATAAAACAGGGATTGCACCAGGCATTGTGCTAAGTCCTTTACATGTATTACCGTATTTAACCCTCAGAACATCCCTACGAAATAGGTGCTATTAATATGCCCATCGACAGATTTGGAAAACTGAGGCACAGAGAGGTTAAGAGGCTTGGTCAAGATCGGGCCTCTCAAGGATTCCAACTTGGTCAGTGTAATTCTGTAGCATACTTTTAAATATATAGAAACCATTTATTGAGATAGAATTCATATACCATAAAATTCACCCTTTTAAAGTGTGTGTCATTGGTTTTTAGTATAATCACTGAGTTTGTGTAACTATTACCACTATTAATTTTAGAACATTTTCATCACCCTAATAAGACACCTGTACTGATTAGTAGTTCCAGAACCCCTGCTCTCCATGGTCGATATCGTACTGCCTCAATGCAGGGTTGTTATGTGGACTAGTTGCAATATGCGTAAGCCCTAAGCATGGTACCTACACATACTAAACAGTAAGAAAATTTAGTTGAATGTATGATAGTATCAATGGTAATTTTTTCCCTCATATTTCGACCCAGATTTCCTTATTGGTCCACTGTCAACTTCCTGAATTATGTTCATTAAAAAAAAGAATGAAACATAGAGAAAATAAAGCATAATCCAAATATTTATTACTTTAATTAGAAGGGACATGAATGAAAGAGCTCTTTGAATGAGCTCAAATATGATTGGAGAACATGGGAAAGCCTTTTTATTTTTTAAAATATTTTTATTGATTTTTAGAGAGAGGAAGGGGGCAGAGAGAGAGAGAAAAAAACATTGGCTGGGGGCGTCAATTGGGGGAAAAGGAGACATACGTAAAACTTTAGACAATAAAAACAAACACACATCGATGTGAGAGCAGAACATTGATCGGCCGCCTCCTGCATGCCCCACGGGGATCGAGCCTGCAACCCAAACATGTGCCCTGACCGAGAATCTAACCAGCGACCTCTCAGTGCATGGGATGACGCCCAACCAACTGAGCCACACTGTCCAGGGCACCTTACTTTTATTTTTAATAAGACATAGATTCCCTTGATATTTCAAGTCATGCTTACTTTAAGAACTTTCATCCACTTAATTTTTCACTTATAGTTGCAAAGAAAACTCATTGGAATCTTTGCCATGGAACTTTTACCATTTCACTAATCAAACATCTAAAAAAAAATGATTGTTCAGATGTCTAAACAATAATATTAGTTTTTCCTTTTACATATGACCACAATAGCATTTTATCGCTTGAGAAAACTGACTTACTTCATTTAGTTTAGTTTCCCCTTCTGTAAAATAAGTTAATTATTGCCAGTTGTAATTTAAATTTCATGGCAATAAAACCATCTTCACACGTATTAGAAAAATTGCCACCATGGACCCAGACTCTAAAGCAAATGGCACAATATTTAAATAAAAATTTTAAGAAGACTGAAAATGTTGTAAATGTGTATAACAAAATCCTATTTTGTTGGTCCAGTGATCACTCATATTACATTTGTGATAGTGGTAAACGTGGGCCAGGGAAATTTCTTGCCAACTTGAAGATTCTGCATGGTTAGCAGCAGTGGTTCTCAACCTTCTGGCCCTTTAAATACAGTTCCTCATGTGGTGACCCAACCATAAAATTATTTTCGATGCTACTTCATAACTGTCATGCTGCTACTGTTATGAATCGTAATGTAAATATCTGATATACAGGATGGTCTTAGGCGACCCCTGTGAAAGGGTCATTTGACCGCCAAAGGCATTGCGACCCACAGGTTGAGAACCTCTGGCATAGAGGGTTTCTGAGAAAGTTATTCAGTATATTTCAATATGAAAAATTTTCATTCTGTGACCATTAAAATATATATATTGAAATTGCAAGCCTATATCTCTTGTCAAAGCAAATTTATTCCTAAAAATATGCTTGCCAAAAGCAAATAGTGCATAGTGGAGTAAGGTAAATATTATTATAAAGCCACATTAACTATAGATTAAAAGAGATGTGTCACTATAAAAAGTGATATCTATCAGAGAATTAGAAATTTTAACACTGACTGGATATTTTATATTAAAGAGGAGATGGAGGAAGGGTTAGGGGCAATAAATGGTGATCCAAGGAGACTTGACTTGGGTGGGAACGCACAGTACAGGGTACAGATGATGTGTTGTGGAATTGTGCACCTGAAGCCTGTATAATTTTGTAAAGCATTGTCACCCCCATAAATCCAACAAAAAGGAAAAAATTTTTTAAAAAGAATCTACTGTTAATTTTTTAGGTGTGACAATGCTTTATGCTTATGTTTTTAAAAAGAGACCTTATCTTAGAAGAGATTTGCTGTGATATTTAAAGATAAAGTGGTACTTGGCTGACATATTATTTAAAATAACTGAGGAGGGGAGAGAAATTTTGAGGTGGAGTTGTAGATAAAACAAGTTGGATCATAAATTGACTCTTGTTGAAGCTGGAGTATGTATACCTGGGGGCTTATTATACAGTTTTGCCTACTTTTATACATGTTTAAAATTATCCATAATGCAAAGATAAAAGCAGAGAGAAATCCAGGTTGCGATTAACACGTTATGCGCCCAGTCAGTCACTAGTGACAGACACTATACTTTCCATCCGGAAGACAAAACAGGCTGGGCGCTTAACGTGTTAATAAAAAAAAAGTGCCATTATTCTTTTATTTCTATTGTGAGACCTCATGCATTAATGCATAAGATACTTCATGTATCTTGAACACAAAATACATAAAGTAGTTAGCTGTTTTTTGAAAAAGCTGTTGTTTCAAGTTTAATGTTTTGTGATGAAAGACCTAAATTTGAATCCTGACTCCTATACTTAACAAGCTGTATGAGCTACAGCAAGCGACATAACCTCCTCATTTACAAATTCTTGCTAATGATATCTACTTCACAGTTACTATGTATGAGTTGTAATGAGGTTTTTTTTATTAATTTAAATTCTTTATTGTTTAAAGTATTACATATATCTCCTTTTTCCCCCATTGACCTCTCCCCTCCCACCCCCTCCCTAGCCCAGCACATACCCCCACCCCCACCCCCATCTGTGTCTATTGGTAATGCTCATATGCGTGCATACACGTCCTTTGGTTGATCCCCTACCCTACTCTCACCACCCACCTTCCCTCATAGGTTGGACAGTCTATTCGATGCTTCTATGACTCTGGTTCTATTTTTGTTCATCAGTTTATCTTGTTCACTATATTCCACAAATGAGTGAGATCATGTGATATTTATCTTTCTCTGACTGGCTTATTTTGCTTAGCATAATGCTCTCCAGTTCCATCCATGCTGTTGCAAATGGTAGGAGTTCCTTCCTTTTTCCAGCAGCATAGTATTCCATCATGTATGTTGATGGTAGCCGTTCTGACAGGTGTGAGGTGATACCTCATTGTTGTTTTGATCTGCATCTCTCGTATAATTAGTGACTTTGAGCATGTTTTCATATGTCTTGTGGCCTTCTGTATGTCCTCTTTCGAAAAGTGTCCATTTTTTAATTGGATTGTTTATCTTCCTTTTGTTAAGTTGTATGAGCTCTCTATAAATTTTGGAGACTAATCCTTATCAGAGATAACATTGACAAATACGTTCTACCATGCAGTGGGCTTTTTTATTGTTTTGTTGATGGTTTCTTTTGCTATGCAGAAGCTTTTAATTTTGATGTGGCCCCATTTGTTTATTTTCTTTTTAGTTTCCATTGCTGTTGGAGCTGTATCTGTAAAGATATTGCTATGACAAGTGTCTGCTACTTTGCTGCCTATGGCTTCTTGTAAGATTTTTATGGTTTCCCATCTTACGTTTAAGTCCTTTATCCATTTTGAATTTATTTTTATGTATGATGTAAGTTGGTGGTCTAGTTTCATTTTTTTGCATGTATCTTTCCAATTTTCCCAACACCATTTATTGAATTGAGAGACAAGAGTCACATAATCATATCAA
>NW_006298628.1:2950205-2982640 GCF_000327345.1 Myotis davidii
GCTTTTTTCTTTTAATTGCCAAATTCATTCTTTTTAAAACAAAGGTTTGGTTCTAGATTACCTTTCAATAAATTCTAAAATATAATTTTAAAAAAATTTAACAATCTTTCTATGGCATTTCTATATACCAATAGCAAACTTACAGAAAAAGAGATTTAAAAAAAAAATCCCATTTACCATTGTACCAAAAAACTTAAGATACCTAGGAATAAGCTTAACTAAGGAGGTAAAAGACCTGTACTTGGAAAACTACAGGACATTGAAAAAAGAGATAGAGGAAGACATAAACAAATGGAAGAATATACCTTGTTCATGGATTGATAGAATCAACATCATTAAAATGTCCATACTACCCAAAGGAATCTATAGATTCAATGCAATCCCCACTAAATAACTAATGGCATACCAAGACCTAGAACAAACTCTCCAAAAGTTCATATGGAATAAAAAAAGACCCCAAAAAGCTGCAGCAATCTTGAGAAAAAATAACAAAGTTAGATGGATGACAATACCAGATATTAAGCTATACTACAAAGCCACTGTTCTCAAAACTGCCTGGTACTGGCACAAGAACAGACATATACTAGTAGACCAACGGAACAGAACAGAGAACCCAGAAATTGACCCAAGTCATTTTGCTCAATTAATATTTGACAAAGGAGGCAAGAGTATACAATGGAGTCAAGACAGTCTCTTCAATAAATGGTGTAATGAGTTTTAATGAGATGATCGCACAAGGAGGGCTTGCCACTTGGTTAGCACTTACTAAAGTACTAGCAAGTATTATTATTTTATTTTTCTTAGACTTTTAAAAATACATTTTTATTGATTTCAGAGAAGGGAGAGGGAGAGAGAGATAGAAACATCAGTGATGAGAGAGAATCATTGAGAGGCTGCCTCCTGCATGCCCCACCCTGGGGATCGAGCCTACAACCCAGGCATGTACCCTGACTGGGAATTGAACCCGTGACCTCCTAGGTTCATAGGTTGATGCTCAATCAGTGAACCACACTGGCTGGGCTAGCAAGTATCATTTTTATGTTTCAAAGTAGAGCTGGGCAAGTAAATCCATGTATGGAACTTAGACAATATGTATTTCACATATCTTTTCATAAAATGTATTCATTTCAGCTGAACCTTGAGGTAGCACCATGTAAGTCACCATGTACATATTTTTGAGGTTTGCATTTACAGGATGTATATGCAGAATTTTTATTGGTAGGCCCTTCAGAGCTTAGATTTATGAGCTTGTTGCTCTGTAATGTCTGAGACATGTTGAATTGAAGCATGGATGTCACTTAACTTCTCATCTCTTACTCTCACATACTTGGAGCATGTAGTTATGACAACTACAAGAAGCAACCCATTAAAGCAGCAAAGAAACACCATCTTTGCACTAAAAAGGAGAGAGAAGGGTTTCCCTTTGAAGTTGGAGAGGAGTGTTTTTGAATTAATGGAGTGTACAGTGATTTTACTAAGTTTATTTATGAAAATACTCTTTGCATTTATGCCAAAAGGTTTTAGCACAGTTGTAAGTAGGATTTATACAAAGAAACACAGCTCAAATTTATGACGTGTTTGCAAATGTAAGAAAAAGTCCGAATTTACAGTATTTGTAATTTATTGTTAAGTATCTTTCCATCACTATTCCTGGAATGCTAATATTTTATAAACACAAGTGTTGGTTATGAACCTAGACTGTCCTAACCTATGCTACTTTTTAAAAAGAAACCTTCCAGAATGCTTTCGATGTCTTTTGGGGATTTAACAGGGGGAAATGTACACAGGACAAATACTCCTGCCTTTGGCTGTAGCCCAACCTTTTAGCATCAACAATCTTGACAGCTGCTTTTGTGACTTGACTTCCTTTAGGCCTTTCCCCCTTTCTTTATTTGCTCCATTTTATACAAATTAATCTGTAGAAAGTGAACGCACACACAAATTGTTTTTGAAGTTAATTATTGACTTTAATACCTTTTCAAATATTGTACTTCCTATACATCTACCGGTTGGGTTTTTTTTTTTTTTTATTGTTGACAGTATTACAGATGTTCCCTATTTTCTCACCCTTTGCCCCCCTTCACCCAACTATGTTTTTAAATTAATATACTTTTGCAACTACTGTCAAAGACAGATTTAAAATCAAAAGACTCACTTTTTTATTCTTTTTAACATTAAAATTTTCTACAATTTTTGTGGCCTTTGTAAATGTCCTACCTTGAAGTAGATTATATTGAGAAATAAGAAAAATAACTGACTTTCATGGGGGTGAAAGAAGAAATTATTGGAATCAGATGCTTCTGCCTTCTGTATTCCCGATGTTTATTATACATTGTTTGGAATAGCAAAGACTCCTAAATGTGCAGCAGTAGAGGACTAGTTAAATAAATTACGTTACAACCATTAATGGAATGCTGCATAGTGTTTAGAAGAACATAACACATACTAGTATATATTTGTAACATGGAAAGCTGTCTCCAAGGCATACTGCTAAGTGAAAAGAGCAATTTGGACAAACATTGTATAGTGTGTGTGTGCCTGCATGCTTGCTTTCATTTGTCTGTGGAATATTTTGGGAATATATGAACAGTGGTAACCTCTATTGATAGGTTACCAGTATGAATACAAGAGAGAATGTTCATTATTCATCTCCTTTGGTACTACTTGAATTTTTACCATATGCACATATTTTGTACTAAAATTGCTAAGATGAGATACTAGTAAATCTATATGTGCTGATTTAGGGCAACCTTAAAGGTAAATGATTAGGAGAAAAAGCCGGTGACAGAACAAGACAAGTCTACCATTTGTTGTTGTTTTTGTTTTTTGTTTTTTTAAAAAGACATACCACACAGACCATTAGGCAGAAAGTTCGTAGAACACCCAAGAAACGTCACAATGGTTGCCTCTGGAGGGAAGAACCAGAAGAAGGAAGGGAAGATGAGCTTTCATTCTGTCTTCTTGTAACATTTGAAACTTTTGCTCTGGGCACGCTTAACTAATGAAGAAGCTTACAAAAAAATCTCGATTTGACACAGGAGTGAGCTTTTATCCCAGTGGAATCATGATTTGATAATTTTATATTCATTCAAATTTTTTTCCTCCTTTACTTATTTATTAATTTTTTACATATGAATTTATGGGCAAGACCATAACAATGGTATAAACTAGCAGCAATCTCTGTTGCTTCGTTTTTGAGAACCAGCAGTATATAGTATGTTGCCTTGACATATCACTTAAAAGTGAATTTTAAAATAAAATAGTATCACCTACACGATGGAATACTATGCTGCTCTAAAAAGGAAGGAACTCTTACCATTTGCAACGGCATGGATGGAACTGGAGAGCATTATGCTAAGTGAAATAAGCCAGTGGCCACCCTTTGTAATAAAAAATAAAATTTGGAAAAAAAAAAAAGTAAAATAAAATAGTATCATATAATGCTCATGGTAACTGATTTAAAAATACCTTTTTTTACCCTCAGTATTTTTTTCCTTATGTAGTATTTAAATGTTGATAGAAAATCTGATTCTTGTCTTGATGTAGATGGCAAACAAAAATCAAGTAATTGGTAAATTAATGACTGCTTTAAGTGTCTTTGATAAGCTTTGGGAAATTTTGTTGAGAAAAAATATTTCTCTTAGATAATATTACCCCTAGAGCAACACAGAAAATCAGGTAATGAGTACAGTTTCTGAACAGAGAATTTTGGCGTTAAGAACTTTTCTATCTCAGGAATTCTGCCAATAATGAATTTTCATGTTCTGGACACAAAATGTTAAGAAAAATGTGTGGCTAGTTTAAATACAATTTTTTTTTTTTTGGTTTTCTGCTTACATTGTTTTTTTATATAAGTTAAACCCTTGAAAGCCAGTGAATTTGTTTGATATTTGGAGGCTAAATAATGTGATGGTTGAGCCCAATTCTTATAATGCATTAATTTTTCACTATGCTGCCCATCACCACATACTTCTCTCAGAAGTTTGTTTACTAGTTATTGGGTACCAGAATGGCTGAAGGATCACTAAAACAGGAAAGGAATTCCTTAGTTATGGAGAAGGGGATTTATATGACGTGTAAAATAAAGCTCCCAGCTACTGCTGACTCTTGTGAGGCAAATAGTGGAAACTTTGAACCTATCTGTCCTTGTCAGCTGATGTGTATTTAACACACACTTTCCAGCCTGAAAAGTTCTTGATCACAATTCATCTCTAAAAGATACTTTCCCAAATTGAATAGACACCATCTGTGATCACCATGAATCCATGTTGGTATATCTTGTTGGAGCTGGCATCCCAAAGTGACAAATCCTATCCGATATAATAAAAGGCTAATATGCAAATTGACTGAATGGCAGAACAACCGGTCACTATGACGCTCACTGACCACCAGGGGGCAGATGCTTAACGCAGGAGCTGCCCCCTGGTGGTCAGTGTGCTCCCACAGGGGGAGTGCCGCTCTGCCAGAAGCCGGGCTCATGGCTGGCGAGCACAGTGGCATGGTGGGAGCCTCTCCTGCCTCTGCGGCAGCGCTAAGGATGTCTGACTGGCAGTTTAGGCCTGCTCCCCAGTGGGCCTAAGCCGTTAGTCAGAAGTCCCCCAAGGCTCCCGAACTGCGTGAGGGTGCAGGCTGGGCTGAGGGATCCCACCCCCAAGTGCACGAATTTAATGCCCTGAGCCTCTAGTTGATTAATAAAATACACTTATATTGATTAAAATAATAATAATAGAACCTATTTTCCAAAACTTAAAAAGTAATATTACTTGCCCTCAAGGTTTGTGCACTTTACTTGTGTTAGTGATACCCCAATAGAAAAGGAAAAATAGATTTTAAAAATAAGGGGATACTCTTCTGTTCCAAAAGGGACCAAGCACTGAGCAGAATTGTAGATGGTAAGAAGTGTTAGCTGTTGATATTGTTGTTACCTACATGTGGTTACACACATGTTGTTTTCATACATGAACAGGAGTCCTTGGTTAAGGTGGGGTTGGGGTACGGAGAGGCCGAATCTTGTCACCCATTGCCATGACACCCTTGGTGATCTTGGAGGTCTATATTACAAAGAAAACTCCTTTTATGCAGTATGTTAAAAGATGTTTTACATTTTTCAGGTCTGCTAATCTAACCTGTAAATCATCCTTTATTATATGTTGTTTTAGTTTTACTCCTTGGGTGTTTGGAAAATTGTTCTTCTATCTATTCATCACATGTACATCATGTAGTCCCTTTCTTCTTTAGCAGAAGATATTGGAATCCAGCTGGCCTTACAGGTTTTCTTAAACAGAAGTAATGTTGGTACAAATGACCTTAGAATGCATCAGGACTACAAGTGGATGCCAAGGTCCTACTACAACTTGTCATTTGGGAAAAAGAAAAAGAAGAGAAGAGAGAGCAAGATGAACCAATAGTAATAAAATTACTACATTTATGTGGGATTTGTATGTTTTTCAACCTATTTTCCTACTGAGAGACTTAAAGCATGATAGGGCTGGAAAGTAAATACATCCTGTAACTACACCAGGTCAAAACTATATTTGGGTGTGGAACACGGTTCATTTTATGTGAAGCAAGGTCAAAATACCTAGGACCCAATAAAATCAAACAGGAGATGCAGGAAACTATTTAATATGTTTATCTGACTAAACCCAAAGTAGTTGTGTTAAATTTTGTAAGCATGAAATTCATACCCCAAAGTGGTATTTTTTTTAAAAATTGCTGCAACAATACTACTGCAGTAAGTTTGAACCTTTGAATAGGGCGAACTCCCTCTTGAACAAATCATTGGCCACATTCTGCTTTGGCTATCAGTTCCATGCCTAATGTGATTACTGCGATGACTACTACTTATAATAATTTATATTTTTGATTATAGATTTACTTTACTGAAGTAAGAAAATAATAATTTATAGCACATGCCACAAATCCACGTCATTCGGTATGCTTTGCCCTTGAGTAATGACCATAATGTATAAAGCATGCAGAGTTGGAGACTGTACGGCTCCGTGGGTTAGAACAAGAGGTTAGGAATCAGACAAGGCAGGGTCAAAGCGTGGCTCTGCCACTTGTGAGTCACTTATGTGGCTTTGGGGAAGCTATTTAATCTCTGTGTCTCATCTTTTTATGCAGCTTTGAGATAATAATATATCACAGGATTATTTTGAGAATTAGATGAGATAGTACACGAAAAGTCTTGACCCAGAGCCTGTAGCCAGTAGGAGCTCAGTAAGCTATTCTATTTTTATCATTACTATAGCTGACTTTCTCCTCTAAGTCAAAATACGTTGAAAGTTCCATTAAGTATCTTTATAGCAAAAAATAAAACACTAAAAATACAGCAGTCCAAGGAAAACAGAACTATGACCCAATAATCCCAGGTTATGATGGCCCGGTTGTTATATGATAAATGCATTCATTTTACAGTATATTCAGCCACATACTAGCAAATACCTACGTTTACATGTTTTGAATTCTGTCAAATGCCATTATTATTGAAAATATACTAACTCAGCAGGTTCCATTTTAGTAGCAGTTGAACAATAACGGTGGTAGATGGAATGTGTTAGTGTAAAGCCAGAATGATTGCTGACAGGCTGTAATTTGCTTTATGAAGTGTGTGTTGTCACATATACAATTATTTGGTTTATAGTTGTTGCTGCCAGCCCTCCAGTTCATTAATGTCCAGGAGTTATGCCTTTATGTGAAACCTAAGAAGGGTTAAAAGAAATCTCAGCTTTTTTAGGGGGGTGGGGGAGAGCAGAAGGGTTTGTTCCCATGGTGGCTACCTTATTTTTTTTTCCCCCTGTTTTCTTTTTTAAGAACTAGGATGATGCTACACACTGCAGCCCACCCTACTGGTCAAAAGGAAAAACTGCATTATAAAGGACCGTTTTCTTGAAGGAGAGAGAGGAGGGAAAAGAACACTTTTCAATGGGCTCCCACAGGCATCTTCCTGAACAACCCACCACTGACCGCTGTAGTTCATTTTGGAAATATTATTAAGCTATGCTGCCCTTCTGGTTATTGGATTCACAGGTGTTGTAGTGATTGTGCTATGAGTGTCTACGCCGTTTGGTTCCATTTCTGATCCTTTAGATTGCGCTTCTCTCTGCAAATGGCATCCCTAAAGCCCGAGGTTTGTTATTCTTAGCAGGATTCTTTGATGAGTTAACAGTATTCTATGTTAAAAACTTAGCTTTAGGCTCGATATATTTCTTGTCCACTCAAGATCTAGTTGGAGCAACTTATAAAAAGAATGATAAATGGGAACTTTCTTTACCTGGCCCATCATTTGTTCCATAGATCTAATGACATTCGGTACCATGGCACTCACTGCTAGGGCCTTGGTGGGGGGTGGGCGGAAAGAACATTTATACATTGAGTTATGGCTACATGTAGGAGAGAAAAAAAAGAGAGATGGGCAGGAAGTCAGACTGTATAGAACAGAGAAGAATTTGAGACCTTCACTACATATGGATTAATCACAAGAACTAACCACGCAAATCCAAATGGGTATTTAGAAACCAGTGAAGCCTCTAAGATGTTTCGTGGGGGAACACCATATATTTTCCAATGCATGAGTATGTGCAAAAGGGTCTGTAATTTATAATGGAAGTGCTGACAGAACTTTAGCTTTGGTGTTGCAAATGTGCTCCATAATCTATTTACATGTGAGTAACGTTTCACACATATGGACACATGTGTACCCAACATATTTTTTTAGTTGGTGTTATATCCAATCATTTAGGTCAATGGTTGCAATAAGGAATAAGCTGCCGTTTTGCTAATCTTACCATAGTTCAACTTTGGGAACTGCATCACGGTTAAATTGGTCTGTAAAAATCTGGCCATATTAATGCCATCAAGCATGAAAACTAACTGGATTTGGATCAAGGACCTTTAGTTATAGCATTTCAGGTAGGACTGATTCGTTTAAAGGCAGAGCTGTATGTCTCATAGGTTTTTAAATATTAACGAGAGTCAGAAGTCATGTGTGTTCCCTTCCACCAGCAACAATAAAAACAAAAAATTGCAGACAATTTTATATTAATTTCAATTTCCTTATAGTACCCAAAGATGCTTGATGAAGTCATAGCAAACCCTATAAAGCTTTTAACCATACTGTATAAACAGTTGGTTGCAGATGTGAAAAGGCCTTCATAATACCGCTCACAGTTAATTAGAAGAGAAGTAAGAGATGATGACTTTATACTTAATGAAAAAAATCACTGAGACTTTACATATTGAATAAGCAAACATGTTTATGTTTTATTTGTTATTTTCGCGTTATTTGTTATGCTCATACTACTTTCTGTCTTTTTTTTTTTTCCATTTCCTTCTCATTTCTTTGGTAAAATTGTCATTATAGCCTGTGTTTGTCCCTAAATAGTACCTGTAAGTTTAGGATCAGATGAGTTTGTTGTGAGTCAAAATAGTTACAAGGGGAACATCATCATGGTTCATTTTCCTCCCTGTTTTATTTGGAATTGAATTAGGAAATGAAAGGTTTTAGCAGTTTAATTCACTTCTCCATAAAGTTTATGGAGCAGCAACAGCTGGTTGAATCCATGGCAGAAAAATCCAACTTCTAGTGTCCAAGCTATTGTTTTAGAATTAAGTGGGGTGGGGGGCGGGTGGAGAACTCATTAACTGTTAATGAAAACACAGGGGATAAAAACAAATCGCACAGAAACCCTAGCAAATAATTACCTTCCACCTAACACAAAGCGACTTTATCTTTCTGCTCCAATCCCTAAGAAATCCCCAACTTATCACTCTGTGGGGCATGAATGAAATTGAGTTTGACTCTCAGGAAAGAACAATAGAGAAATATCCCCCTTATAGGACCCTCAGCACAATACTCAGTGGAGAGCCTGACATTGAATGTGCCAAGGAGTGTATCTAGCGCCCAATTCTTATGACACTTAGGATGAAGGAGCAAATTATCAGCTAATAGCAGGTGAACCCTTGATACAGTTCCCCCAGATCTTGTTTAGAAATACAAAGAAAAGGGGCTGGAGGTAGTGGATGTGATGAATGGAGATACTGTGCGTTAGAATATCTATGTCTGTATAGAAATACATTGATTCTGAGTGAGTTGCAATGGGAAAGTGTGTCTCGAGTGGCAAGGGTTGTTGCTTGTGAGAAAGCCACTCTAAGCAGATGGAGTTCTGGCCCTAATTGGAGAGCTGCTGGAGTGGAAATGTCTGTCACTATAGTTTGTGATCATTTATGTCGGATCCCACTGGACTATCGTAGTGGCCACTTGGAGCTGCGACTATCAGAGCTATAGATGAATCCAGAGATCACTCGCAGTTATGTTTTTAACAAAAAATGATGTTATGAACTTAAACACATCCAAAATGCCCACAGTAATTGCTGGTTCTTCTATAAAACTTTTCACCCATGCATCTTGAGTAGTTGTAATCATTTTAATTACATGGGAGTGTCTATTTATATGGTGTTAAAGGCTTTTTTCGGTGTACGCCCAAGGGAGTCGGGCCACTTGATATAACCTGAAAAACACAGCAACATCTCCATCATCAGGAACTAATTATGCTTGGATGTAAAAACGTATTTTCAAATATTTCCCCCACTGCGACCATTTTTAATACTGACCCCAGCTCTGTTTTTGCTGCGTTGTGTACCTTTGTTGTTGTATGCTTTATGGAGGCATGGTCTTGTATTTGGCTGTTAAAAGCCCACCTTGGGGAGCTGTGTTCAGACACCATAGGAATCATGTGGAAGTGACTCTTCCATCAGAAGTTGGTAAATCAGATGCCAAGTATTTTGAGGTAGACTTTAAAAATGGAAGGTCTAGCCCTGGCATTGTGGCTCAGTGGTTAAGCATCTACCTATGAACCAGGAGGTCACAGTTCAATTCCTGGTGGGGGCACGTGCCCGGGTTGCGCCAGCTCAATCCGCAGTGTGGTGCCTGCAGCGGGTGGCCAGTCAGTGATTCTGTCTCATCGATGTCTCTATCTCTCTCCCCCTCTTCTTTCCTCTCTGAAAGCAATCAAAATGTATATTTTTTTAAATGGGAGCTCTAAAAGCAATTGGAGAGCTCCTGGAACAGAAAAAGGACATTAATGGGAAAACTGGGGAAATCTAAATAAAGTCTGTAGTTAACAGTGATGTACTAACGTTAAATTCTTGGCTTTGACAGATATACCCTAGTTACACACTTAGTTGACATTTGGAGAAACTGGATGAAGGTATACCGGAATTCTCTTTACTATCTTTGAAATACTTATAATAAATCTAAATTATTCCAAAATAAAAAGATCATTAAAAAGCCACAAAGCAAAGCAAAACCCTACCTGATCTGCTTATTTTTAAAAAAGTAAAACCTGGGATGCTAGAACGTATAAGAGAGTAGATTTGTCAAATTTCTGAAGCAAGCAAGAAACTGTGTCTAGAACGTTAGTTGATAAATAATGTTCAGTCTATCCTACAAATGTTAAACGTTGCATGACAGCCCAAACTATTTATTTTTTCAAAAATTGAATTTGGTTTAGCTCAAAATTTTTCAATTGCTTTAATTTCACAGCTCACTTTCAGGTTACCTGCCAGGCAGTCTATTTAGATCATGTTGATAATATAATTTCAGCGGATTTGCAGTGATGCAAAGTTTGCGTAGTTAATCCTCAGTGCAGTGTTTGAGATTTTTTCTGGTTATGAGGGAATTTTCATAGTGATCCTTTAGCATAATCATAAGCTTTCTATCCTGATCAGTAACCTAATAAAGGCGAGCATTTCTTGTGGCTCTGGCCAGCGACTGTTATATGAAATGTTGTTTGCTTTTTTTAAAAAATATTACTTTTCTTCTCCACAATAAACTCCACAGTTTATTTCTGAAGTCCTATATCTGCAGGTGTTCTGCTCAGTTATGAACATCTACCTTGATCATAGAAGAGTCTAGATATGATCATCTAATTTATGGAAGGAGAAGGCTACGGACATCCTTTAAAAAAAAAAAAAAAAGAATAGTGCCGTAACTGGTTTGGCTCAGTGGAGAGAGCATCAGCCTGCGGACTCAAGGGTCCCAGGTTCGATTCCGGTCAAGGGCATGTACCTTGGTTGCGGGCACATCCCCAGTTGGGAGTGTGCAGGAGGCAGCTGATCAATGTTTCTCTCTCACTGATGTTTCTAACTCTCCAACTCTCTCCCTTCCTCTCTGTAAAAAATCAATAAAATATATTTTTAAAAAATTAAAAATTAAAAAGAAGAATAGTTTATTGATTTTTAGAGAGAAAGGAAGGGCGAGCGAGAGGGAGAGAGAAGCACCCGTGAAAAAGCACATCGATAGGCTGCCTCCTGCACGCCCCCTACCAGGGACCAGGTCTGCAACCCGGGCATATGCCCTTGACAGGAAATTGAACCAGCAACTTCCAGGTGCACAGACGCCTAACCAACTGAGCCATACCGGCCAGGCTGCTATTCTTTTGTTGTTGTTGTTGTTGAATTTATTGGGGTGACATTGGATAATAAAACTATACAGGTTTCAAGTGTACAACTCAATAAAACATCATCTACATACTGTATCGTGTGCTCAGCCATTCTCTTTTTATCATTTTATATCCTCCCTATCCTTCTAGTTTAATTGTAGGAAATAAACCTTTAAAGTGAAGCAATACAGATTCTATGTAGGTTGTTTGGTTTCACTGCTCCCTAGTTGAAATCCAGGGCCAAAACTCTACAGTGTTTACTGAGATTAGCATTGGTGATTTCCTTTGGAAATTAGTATTTGAAATAATATTAAATTCAGTTGAAAATCCCCTTTTCATGTTTGTGAAATGAACTGAGCAGCTGTTGCTGTCCTTTTATCAGCAGACTGTACCTCTGTTTAGGGGATTTTAAGGAAAGCCATTTGCAATGCAGAGCCTTTTCTTCCGGTTCCTGAATGAGCTAACATCTTCCGCCTGAACCTTTTAAAGTATCATAATAGCATGGGCCACTTCTACAAAATATAATCCAATGTATGTTGAAAACACCCAAAAGAGATTAGCATTGTTTTAATTGCATAATTCAGTATTGTATATACATTACCTTTCATCAAAGCCATTTTACAGAACAAATATTACCTTCTTAGGGCTTTTAGAATTCCTAAGAGGTTGGTTGCATAGGCTGTAAACTAGAATTATAAAGAGAGAACTTTCTTAAGAATGCAAAACAAGTAGCGATGGAAATTGGAATAGAATCCGGCAAAGGCCAGGTTCTCTATATTTTTACTTCTCTTATTTTTCAGAACAGGGAAGCATATCGCCCTTGCTCCATTATATTATACGTGGAAAGGTTAACCCTTTGTGTAGTTTATTCTATTTCATTTGGAAATATAAAGAGAAAGAGGCATTCATGATCAAGGTCATAATTAATGGAGATATGGTATATGTGGGTACATATTTATATTGCTATACTTTCATTGTAAGTGTGGCGGAGAAGCTTTTCTCTGGTGATAAGAGGTCTCCCCACCCTAAGCTAACAGCTACTAAGCTCTAGTTAGAGAGTGGTTGAATGGAAAACTTCCCATCCAGGTAAGTTGGTTTTTGAACTTACTTATCTGTTTCTCATATGGTAATGGATAGTGGCCATGTCCGTCAGAATATAGCTCTTGCCATATCTTTTTATGTGAATACCAGAAGAAATATACAAAGACTTTTATAAAGATGCCCAAAGTACGACCTTACTTTTTTTTCTTTTTTTGTCCCTCAGGGGGAGACCAAGCTGAAAATTACCTTGGACAGGACAGCTCCGGTGATAATCACAGTGGAATTCCTGGCCCTTCTCTCCCCTCAGATGCACCTTTTTTGCCAGATTATCAGGATGAGGGTGAGTGTCATTTTTCTGGATTTTTGGCTCATCACACTTGGTTACTTTTTATCCTGGTGTCTTGGCCCTTTGTCATTTGACTCAAGCAGCCTTCGGTGTGGGTTCTCTGAATTGATAATCACTAGCTTGCAAAGAACAACTATTTGTTTCGTTGTGGTGCGGGGCCTCCTGGTAATTCAATACTTCTGAAGTTAATGTATTTAGGAAAACACTAATTCCGCATTGAAGCAGGAAGACATCATTATTGATCTTTTTATAAGAACTGTAGCTCAAAAGCTAAGAGGGCATTTTAAGACTGGAGGGCCCAATTTACCATTCTCTCAGATTTTTTTTAGCTTCATAGAGTTGCATGAGAATTAGCGCTTTCATTTTATGGTTATTGGATTATTGATTTATTGTTGATTATTTGGAATTTTAAGCTCATCATATTAGAATAAGATATCATTTTTACCCATTCTTTTCACATGCCCGACCATATTGGTGTTGTTCAAGGGGAAGCCACATGAACCATAGTGCAAATCTTTTTTGGAGCATTAATTTTACTTGGAGATTTAGGAATGGGAGGATTTAAATAATTCAACTGTTATAAATACTACCTTTATATTAAAACACATTGCTGTGTAATAGAGTCGGATGCCAAATGTAGATGAATTTTTAAGATACATGAATATAAAAATGTTGGCTTGGTGGCTGCCCGTTTCTGGCTCAGACTCAGCTATCCCAAGGGTGGGAGCTCACTGTGCCTCTCTGGCATCTGGCCACTTGAACAGAAGGTTTGATCATCACTGATGCACATGGTTATCTTATCAAAGTCTCTCTTGTGCCTTTCCGGTGGAGGGAAAAGGTAGAGATGCTGCTAAACTGAATATTAAATTGGAAGCTTATTACTCACTTAGGAGTTGGGAGTAAAGTTGGTAAATTATTCCTTATTTCTCTTTATTAGTCCATAATCTTTTAATTTATTTTTCTTCCAAATTTCCCTATGACTTCGGCATTTTCCAAGAGTTCTTAATCTCTATATTCCCTTCGATTTTCAATTTATCCATGAGTTCTTATTTCATTTAGCTCTTTTGGTGATTCTTATTTTCTCCTTTTCATTGACTCGATAACCTCCACTATGGATTCAGTCACACAGAAACATTTCATTTTGTGTGAGCTTTGTAAACTAGCACAATTAGTAATATGCACGTTTTAGAAATTGGGCCCTGTAAGGTGAGATCTGTATATTGGTTCAGGTATGACACTAAAAACGTTGTTTGGATTGAGAGCTTAATAATTACATTAGTAGCTGATTAATAATTGAAGAAAATTAACAGTGCAAAACGTTTAAAAAAACGCATTCATTTGTTTTTTGATTAGTCTAATGCTTGACAGAATTAGAACAATAGTACCTTGTTAATCCATAAGTCACTTATTTGGTATTCCCAACTTTCCCAAACACAGCTGAAAACAATGCGCAAGCCTCTAAGTAGACATAGATGTTCCTGAGTCCTGTGCTAGCACTGATGTACCTTATATGTGGGAGAGCCCCTGAGGCCTTCGCTGATTTCTCAGCCCACAGTGAGTGAAGCATCAAATTAGAAGAAGGGGTACTGTCAAGGCATCAGTTGAGGTATAAGCAAATAACATTGAGGTAAGAAAGAGAAAAACAATCAAAAATTTATATAGAAAACAAAATTTATAATTAAAACAAAACTTATGTGGACACTTTTAAAAAGCTGTCTGGGGACGTACTGTATTGTAGAGAGAGAAGCAGCTCAAACTCTCTAAGGGCTCAGTCCCTTAACAAAGTGGAACTTTCTAGCTAGCATTTATTGAGCCTTGTATCTGTTTTCTAAGCACTTCGAGTGTATCATTATTTAATCCTCAGAACAGCCCTGAGAGGTAGATATTAGGATTTATCTTTATTTTCCAGATAAGGAAGCTGGTACCCAGGGAAGTTAACTTGTGTAAGTGCCAGAATTTATACTTACAAAGTCTGGTTCTGGAATCTCTGTTATTAACCACTCTACTATCCTTACTATTATCCTCATCGAACTTATCCAAAAAGATGGGTCCATGTTCCAGTCATTTTGGTTAAGACTATACCAAACACATGGCATGTTTGGAAATATTTTCATTAAAAATAGTTGAAGTTTAAAAAAAATTGAGTGTGGCCAGACAGCAGGGTGATGGTTTCCAGAGGGAAGGGGGTATTGGGGTGAGGAGGGGACCTAATATATGATGATGGAAGATGATTTGACTTTGGGTGAGGGGCACACAGTACAATATACAGATATGGTATCATAGAAACGTACACTTGAAACCTATATGATCCTATTAGCCAATGTCACCCACATAGATTTAATAAAACTTAAAAAAAATCATGTTGGCATTTTCCTATTATCTGGAAAGCTCCAAAGAGGAGAATTCTATAATGGTTCCCCATAACAGAGGAGTTAACTATGTTAGTAATATTAAATTCTTACTTAATAGAGTTTTATTTTTAATTCTGTGCCTAAAAGTTAAAAGAATTCCCAAAGAGGCAGAGTCAATGGTAGAGGTAAGAATAGATTTGTTTATACGTGTTAAAAATTTAATTGTAGGATGGTGAGATAATGTTTAAATATGAGTTTCTGTAAGGCATTGATTCTAGTACATGCCTGAGTACTTGGTAAATAATGAACACAGTACGTTTGTTTCCTTCCCCTGAAAAATAAAGGTGTATACATTTTCTGTGAAATTAAAGAGAAGGTTAGAAAGATGTTAAAGTTTTAAGTAAATGTACCCTGCTTAACTCGAGTTTACCGTCATAGAGAACAGTAGCGCTTGGCACACTACTTATTCATTATTTTTACAAACACTTATTTAGAGATTATAAGGTACTAGCAAGTCAGTGTGCTAAGTTGTAAGTGAAATATGCAATTAAAAAAATCAGACACAGTCCCTCTCCTCATGGCACTTACCATCTCATTGGGAAAAGACACTATTAGTAAGTAGACAAACATATATAAAGTCGGTATCTTCAATTGCTGGTGAGATAGTTAAGGGCCTCCTTTTTTAAAATTTTATCTGCTTTTATTTTTTTAATATATTTTATTGATTTTTTACAGAGAGGAAGGGAGAGGGATAGAGAGTTAGAAACATCAATGAGAGAGAAACATCAATCAGCTGCCTCCTGCACACTCCCCACTGGGGATGTGCCCACAACTAAGGTACATGCCCTGGACCGGAATCGAACCTGGGACCCTTTGAGTCTGCAGGCCGACGCTCTATCCACTGAGCCAAACCAGTTAGGGCTGCTTTTATTTTTTTAAGGGCATCCTTTTTAAAAAAAAGATACTTTAACTTTCTTTGTAGTGCCATTATTTTAGGCTTCTGGAATCTTATCTTTATTAGATAATCAAAGGACACTGCTAAAATATTTCATTTTTGTTGCCTTCCACCTCCAACTAGTGTCCTAAAGGTTCAATTATAAAAGGACACAAGGTTGACCCATCCACCCATAGCTTCAGTGATGAGAAGCAATAACCGTGGTGTGTGTCATGTTTGGGACATGCTTTTGCGAGAACTACAAAGAGATCTGGAAGAATATAGAAACCTGGCCAGGTGCACAGCAAAAAATGAAAACCAAGGTTACAGGCTAAACCATGCATAAAAATGAGAGCATGCTGCCACCTCCTCGCAATTCCTTCTTCTTTTCCTTTGTAAATGCCCTCAAACAAGCGCACAGCCCCACCATTGGAAATGAAAACTTGGTAGCAAGTAATAACATTTAGATTTCTAAACCGAGGGAGGCACACTTTCTACCATATTGAAGGAAAAAGAATTAGTATGAAATGCGGAATACAGTAACTTTACAAGAGTCAGCCAACTACGAAGCCCGTTGCTTTCATGGTCCAGAATATACAATGGATTTGAGTGTGTCTGTAAACTTATTTTATTAGTATAATGAGTAACCCCTATGCACATACATTTTTAAAAAGATGGATTGGGGAAAGAAATTATTCTATAAATAGGGTATAGTGTCTCCTTCTGGAAGAAAAAGAAAAACATTTTATAAGAGATGAAATTTAAAATCCTCTTAATAAAAGCCTAATATGCTAAGTGTCTGACATTCATTCGACTGTTTGACCAGTCGCTATGATATGCGCACTGACCACTAGGGGATAGATGCTCCGACCAGTAGATTAGCTAGCTGCTGGGGCCTGGCTGATTGGGACTGGGCCAGTTGGGCTGGACACACCGGTGGGGTCCCTCGGCCTGGCCTGCAGGGATCAGGCTGAAACGGACTCTCCGACATCCCCCAAGGGGTCCTGGATTGCAAGAGGGTGCAGGCCGGGCCGAGGGACCCCACCGGTGCATGAATCCAGCTGGGCTACGATATCCTTTTTAACCTACATGCTATTTAGAAGCATTTTTGCATGTGTGTGTATTTTTCCTGGTTTTTGTTTTAGTTTCTAGGGATTTTTAAACCTGCTTTTTAATATTGACTTCTAATTTTATTACATTATAGTCTAAGAACATAGTTTACTGGTATATTATTTAGATTCTTTGGATTTTATTGAGACATCTTTTGTGGCCTAATAATGATCAGTTTATGCTCATGGGTTGTATGTGCTTCCAAAGTATTTATTGAATACACTCTTATTATTTTTAGACTTGTAAATATTGTACTTCAGGTCTTTTATAGCTTAGCTTTTCTTTTATCTGCTGAAAGGGTTGTGTTAAAATCTCCAATGACAGGTAGAGTAATCCATTTTTTCATGTTTTGTTTTACATTTTCAAGGTCGTGTTATTAGATACTCGTAAAGAGCTCTCATTGTTTTTTTAAGGTTTCCTCTTACTGAGCTGGAATCCTATACCTAGAGTTTCCACTGATTAAGCAAGTCTTGCTATCTAAGTCTACCCATAGCACCCCCTGATAGACTCGATACACAATGAGTATAAAAGATGTTTGTTTACAAGCCAGTTTGAGACACCCGTTGCTGTGAGTCATATAGAAGGTGTGATTTTAATGTATAAATTACATTGCTTCAGAGAGTAAATAAACTGCATTTCTTCCAGTGTTTACTGAGGTATATAAATTAACGATGCAGTGACTAGTGGTGAGTGACCTCACTGATCAGGTAAAACTCAGGCCGAATCCCGCTGACAACTTTTTTTTGTTTTTTCTCTGGCCAGTGTGACTTAGTTGGTTGGAGCATCATCTTTAGACAGTTGCTTTCATCTTTGTTGCTTACAGGTATATTTTTCTTTAATAAAAGCACATGATCCCCATCAACCCTAATGGAATTTATGTGTGTTTAGACTGCACACTGTGAAAAAAACACAAAACTTGTTTCCATGTCTGGGTTTTGGGGGCCAAAGAACAAATTCTGCTGTAAAACACATACTTCCATGAGCGTGGTGAATTTCTGAACAAGTTTCCTTTGGCTTCAGGTGAGCCCATCCCATTTCAGATCATGGTTAGAAATTAAGGACTCAGCGTTGAGTTAACTGTGATAAGGGTAAGTAAGCTGTCACTCAGGATTGCAGTGGCCTCCTTCATGAAGATAAATGTCTTATTAGATCGAAGACATCATGTCGTTTATATAATCTGGTATAAATCACAGATGAAGATGACAAACTGGGTTTCAAAGTTAACAGTAATTTATATAACTTAAACAAATGATTACCAAGGATTATACATGTTTTGTGAAGAATAAAAAAACAATAACAATTATCTGTCTGTGACCTACCCATTTTTCATTCTTCAGCCCAGCACGTTGGGCTGTTGGTTCATGTTTAAACTCTAACCTCCCATCCAGTGCCCAGTAAAACACTCTCACATATGTTGATGGCTGGATAGCTTCCATAATGCTTCTTTCACTCGGACAAATTCTTTGCAAATTTAACGCAAGTTTGTACATAGACTCACGGTATTTCAGAGCTGGAAGAGGCTTGGTAATCACCTAATCTGATCTCTGTTTTACCAAAGAAAAACTAAATTTTATATTTCCTTTTTTATTGAATTTATAGGAGTGACACTGGTTAACCAAATTATACAGGTTTCAGGCGCACCATTCTACCACACATCATCTGTACACTGTATTGTGTGTTCACTATTACAAGTCAAGTATCCATCTATCACTATTTATCCCCCTATACCTCTTCCCCCTCCCCATTCTCCCACCCCCTAGCAGTCAACACACTGTTGTCCATGTCCATGAGTTTGTTTGAGAAAATGAAATTTTATTTTTTTTCTCACAAGAAGTTAGGGGCCTGGCAAAAGAGAAAACTAAATTTTAGGGTTAAGTGCTAGGTCCTATGGCTAGCGGTGTTCGTTTCCTCGCCGGGATGCTCTCAGCAGACCCAAACAGTTTTGCAGGAGGCCTGATCGTTGCTCTGAATCTATTTCTTGAAAGTTTTTGCCAAGTTCTTCAAACACGTGTGTCTCTTTGGCCGGTGAATGTTCTTAGCCTCTTCCCAGAATTATTTGGGAACTTCAAAGGGCTCCATAAATGCTCACAGTTATAATTATGAATAATATAAAATTAGCTCCTGAATTGATTTGACATAGGACTAATAGTTACCTTTTTTGTCTGCTATAGATTTTAATATACTGCCAATGAAGAGTTTGTTGCTGAATAGCTATATTGAATGCCCTTAGTGAATCATGAGTTTAGAGGCTGTTTCAAGGATATAAAGAGAAATAAAGAATGATTCCTTTCCTTAGTGAGCACATAATCTAGTGAGTTCATAATCTTAATGTGACAATTAGACACTTCCACAATAAAGTACCTGGTACATAATCCAGTGCTGATTATCAGGGTCAGAATTTTCAGAAAAACAAACAAACAAACACACTTGGTTGGACTTATAGTAGTTTGGAAGAAAGTCAAGATAATATTTGACCTGTGCTATGGCCGAAGTGTTTTTAGAAGTCTTCCAGACGAGGAGGATGAGCAAAAAGTCCATTCTTTGAAAGGTCAGACATTTATTGAGCTTCCACTGTAATTAGCAGTAACATAACAGCGGCTGTTTTTAAGTGCAAACAGTTGGTTTTTAAGTGAGTGAGTTGGCTGACGAAATTAAGCTTTTTCATACTGCCTCAAGTATTCTCTCTGTTTCTCCCCAAATTCTAAACTAGTCAGCAAGTTTAATGGTAATATGGACATTCTAGTATATGATGATTGGAGGTGTTAGTGTGGTCAATACAGTGGTGGTGAAATGACATGCAGTGTTTTGGTTGCTAATGTAATCTACTTACCCGATTGGTATATAAATAAGTCAGAGGTGGGGTGAGGTTATATATCTTTGTTTATTAGAAAATCATATATACTGTGTTCTTAGAATCTATAAATGCATTACAATTAAATGTAGCACCTGCCTAATAGATGCACACTGAATTATCTAAGTGTTAGCTGCCTTCCCTGCAGCAGTCATGTCTAAAGTTCTAGAGTTCTGGATTCCTACTTATAATTTTAACCCCAGACCATCCTTCCTCAAGCTTCAAATCTGTTGACCATTTTTACCTCAAAGTTCAATATTCACTTAAATATGAAATAATTTTGTTTAAGAACTTTCAGGCCAGCCTTGCACAGAAAGGTTGCCAGTTCAGATTCCAGGACAGGGCACATGCCCAGGTTGTGGGCTCAGTCCCCAGTAGGGGACATGCAGGAAGCAGCCGATCGGTGTTTTGCTCTCACATCAACGTTTTTCTCTCTCTCGCTCCTCCCTTTCTCTATCTCTAAATATAAATAAAATATTTTTTAAAAGAATTTTCAGGCCAAATAATTAGATACATATACTTAATTTATATAAATATATACTTACACTTAATATATATCTTGCTTTCAACTCTTCATGCTTTGGTGATCTTTTTTTGTTTTTCACTAGCCATAAATTCTTTCTGCCCTATCATAGAACTCTGACTTTTCAAAAAGAAGGTAAATATTAATAATATTATTTAAAATAATGCTGAAGCACCTACTAATCTAGAATATTATGGCCTACTAGGAAGAGACTGTTGAATTCACAAACCGTCTTACACTTATGGTCTAGACTGCCTTTCTGACTTTGAGTGACAGCCTGTTTACCCTGGGTCCTATGTAGCGTAAACCCAAATACGTGGTCTAGTGGGAAAGAAAGATGATACAGAGTGGTTTCTCCGGCTTGTAAAATTGCAGTTTATAAGGGAATTGTTCCTTGATGGAAAGTTTTCACTATAGGAGCCTTATCCGATTGGCAGACACATTTCTGTCAACTGTTAGGATATCACTTATATGGTTCAGTATATTTTAATAGAATGCTCCAAAAGATAAACATAATTGTCATGGTTAACTTTATAATTATGTTATTTCATAATAATACTCCAGATTTTGTTTTAATCAACAGAACATAGGGTTAACTGGGTTCATGAGCTCTCCTCTCTCTCTCTCTAAATGATCATTATCATCGTTGAAAGACATTTATGAATGCTTAAGAACATAGTTGGGCCTAGAGATTGTCACAGCTTAGGGAAAAAAAATCACTTGAGTTATCTAATCTAGCCCTGCTAATGAATTCCCATCATTCTTACTAATATCTCATTTAATTAATTATCAAATATAGCGATTGTGCTTTGCACCCTTCCTTGGCAGGACATTGTTCCCGCCCAACTATTATTACTAATTTATTCTTCATGTCTAATCTAAACTTTTCCTTCCTTAGTTTCAGGCCATTGCTCTTTTCTATACCATCTTCTGAGACTGAATAATTCCCCTAATTCATTTATATTGTTACCTTTAGAAGGTATTTAAAGACTGTGAACATTTATCCCCAGAGTCTTTCACTTTTTCCAACTACATAAATTTCAGTTCTCTTAATCCTTACCTCACTCTGCCCCTGTCATACTGTCCAATCCTTGGGTATTTTATAACACTCCTTGATATTTTCCATTCCAAGGGAGAGCTGCCTTTTGGGAGGGAAATGCAAAAACATAAAATCTCATATAATAAACCACTAGAAGATGCCTGAGTGTTTATTTGATGTTGGCATTGGTGATCATCTGGTGGGCACGCCAGTGTAGTGCTTGCTTTGGCATATGTTGGGATATATGTGTATTTTAAAGCCTTAATGTATTATGGCCTGTTGTAATTGAATGTCTATAAAGTAGCAGTTAAGAGGGTTTTATAGACCTTAGAAGAGATCAGAATTCTCTAGCCCCCTCTTGTGGTAAAAGTAAATACTACTCTTGGGCTTTTCGAGGTTTTCAGTTGAAGAGGGAGGTTAAGATATACAAGTTCTCAACATGGGACCATAGGAATTGAATCCAAGAATTTAAATATTATATGCATATATCTCCAAGTGTATACACACTCAGATATGGGAAGTTCCTGTTCTTTTATATTATTAATCCCCTAAAACCGAAAAGATATTACTTTCTTACAACCATCATTTCAGTATATTCTTACTACACAAATCAGGAGGACAAATAAAATAAAGCCGTCATCTTGAGGGTTTCCTATTCCTAAATAGGTAAATAAGGGACACTTGGATATGAATATTAAACCAAAATCACAGGTACTTTTTTCTTTGCCATTATAAATGGATATTTTAGCATTTCTGACAGATCTAAACAGATATTCTGTATCTCCAATAACATACTAATTTTGCCAGTTTTATAATTTATTATTGTAGCATTCCTTCTATGGTGAATGCATTTCAGATATTCATAATCGTTTAGTAAGTAGCAAACAGCTGAAGGCAAGACTGAACTGACATGCAAATAAGTTAGTATGTATTGCTAATGGGAAAATTTTCCACAGGTAGCACAAAATTATGTTTGCTTTTCTAGGAGACCACTAAAAGTAACACTTCTGTGTTAGAATATTTGGTCTATAGAAAAGAACCAGTGAAAAGTTGCTATTAGTATGCCTCACATGACAGTTCAGGAAGAGATTAAAATTAGACATTTCCCCTAAGTAGTTATTTTTTAAAGCTACTAAAAAAAACTTAAACAATGGTTAAGGTAGATTGCCTTCATGCTCAAGTCACATTCTAATGAAAATATGAGGTCCTAGTTGGCAATTCTGAGAACTCTAGAAATAAATTTGAGGTCATGCTTTTTATTTTTACAGTTTACAGTCAATATTATTTTGTATTAGTTTCAGTTGTACAGCATAGTGGTTAGTCAATCAAATACTTTACAAAGTGTTCCTCCCAATATTTCCAGACCCACCTGGCACCATACATAGTTATTAAGTTTTTCCAAAAGGGAATATTGGAAATTATAATGATTGAGGAATTGCAAGTGAAGAATGACACAGACATAGCAGAACAAAATGAAAAGGGGTTGGGCACAGGTGAAATGAGTGAGAATATTGTAATGATTTAAATATTAAATACAAAACTGCTAATTTTGGCTGATTCTCTTTTTCTCTCCCACTTGAAGAGATAATTGTTATTTTTTTTTAAATAGGGAAATGAATTCCATTTATGTGCTTTTCCCTTAAGGTATGTGAATAAGATTTTCATCTCAGCCATTTATTAATTTTTAGTATTGATATTCCTCCAAACATATGAAGACAAAAATTAACAAGTCTAAAGGTGAAACCTCTTAGTAACAAAGCATTTATGCATCTTTGTAGGAATAGCCTCATTTTTATACTTTTTAAAAAGCAATAATTTGACATCATGTTTTCAAGGTTTATCTGTAATCAGTTTAGGCGGTCTTACACACCCTGATTTCCTGATCTATGTCAGGTTTCTCAGGAAAATACTGGATCTGATTTGTTCTTCCATGTAAAGGCTGCACTTTTCATGAGACAGACTAAATTGTGGACGTTCATAAAAATTTGGAACGTTCTTAAATGAGTAAAGAGCAGAAAATGGCCCTTAGTGATTATACCTGTGTTCTTTATATCTCAGTCAGTTAGATCAGCCAAAAAATTACAACTGCTGTTGGATACACATTCTTTGACTATTGACGTTAAACTAGGTATATGTATTTGCACAAAACTCTCTGAAACATAGCTTTCTTACTTAGAGATATGTCTTTCTGTGGCTACTGGGAAAAGATTCATTTTAGAATAATTTATTAACCCAAACTTATTAACCAGTTTAAGAGTTTGTATTCTTTATTTTAGCATTAAGATTAGGGAAATTATAATAACCAATTTCTTGGATAATTATAGTTAATAACGGTATACGATAGAAAGTGTTTGTAAAGTTTGGCTTTTGTAGCTATAAGGAACTGTCAGAGGGTCTTGTCGGAGTGTCATGGGTTGTTGTCAAAGTATAGGATGGAAGAGGTTTTCCTGGGAAACTCCATTCTTATTAAATGTCTTATTGTGAATATTATCTTCTTTATCATATCACTGAACCTGAAAGTAAGGCGGATTACTTCTTCCTTCCTTGCTTTCTCACTCTGTGTGTGTAAATGCCTTCAGCTATAAAGCAAGCATCTTTCTGAATTTTCCTAAGGAACAGCAGAGCCATTCAGGGAGCTCTTCACGTGGAATCTTTTGCATGTTTGCTTCTTTAAAAATAACACATTTCTTTTAATATGATCATGTTGTTTTTTAAGTGTTTCCCCTTAATTTGGAATTCATTAAAATCCCCTTTCATTTAAGAGGAGACACAGGAAAAAGGAGCCAAACAGGAACAACTTTTTACTGCCTTATTGACTTGTTCAAAGCCTGCTTTTCTAAAAAGCAGCTACTTACTGCGTTTATATTTGTTCCATGGATAAATGATCCAATTGTAATATAACCTAATTCTAAACATATACACTTTTTTAAAGGTGTGTTTTGTTTCGTGTTAAGAGACAATGCAGATAGCTTGCCTTAGCAGTGGAAAGACATTTTTCAGCTATAAATAAGTTTTAGCTTTGTCTAATTGAGAGAGGAAAATAGACACACGAATGACTTGGAATATTTGGTCCAAAAAATTAGAACAAATGTTGGAAAAGCTGGTATTAGTTCCAGTTTAGTTAGGAAAGCTAGATTATTCCATTAAATAGATCGAGCAAAAACACATGGGAACTAACTGGTGAAGGTACATACATTTATATACCTTTAGGATGTTTACTTTTTGTATCTGATGGTGTCCTTCAGCATTTGTGTTGTTTCTTATATTCTTTTAATTTGTTTGCTTTAAGAATTTTGTTAAGGAGAAATCACTGAAATTGCACAAGTGATGATTTGGTAAATTCTAGAAGTTGAGTTAGTAATTAGGGCACATTTTACAGCTCATTTATGACCATTTATGTGTGAAATACTGTGTATACCAGTTATGACTGTTACAGTATGAACCACTGTGCAGAACTTGCCAAGACCCTGGTCTAGCCCTGTACGGTCAGACCTCGGCAGAAAGTTTCCCAACTCTAAGTTAACTTTTCCTACGCAGAGTAGGCAAAAATTGAGATCTGTCTGCTTTCGTTATAATGCTCTTTAAACTCTCACTCAGGTTTATCACTCACAATCATTCGAACATACTCTGTTTTTCAGTCCAAGTGATATAAGAGCATGCTGGGTATGATTTTCAATACATGGCAAAGGTGTAAAATTAAGAAGAGATTTCTATGAAATTTTTTGCACACTCTGCTAAATGAATTATTGAAATTCCCATAAAGAAAAATTTTAAAAACCTAAAAAGCCGTATGGGTTTTATTTTCCCCTCAATCCTTTCAGCGCTCATAAATGTCTCCCTGAAAGCTGTCTCTGCAGGGTCAGAAAAGAATATATCCTATAATATTTACCCGATCAGGAAGATTTTTTTAAATGAGGCATCTCAGTGTGAGGTATTGACTGAAGTGGGCAGGCAGGTTTACTGGCCTGGCAGATACAGCCAGTTTGCAGTAAATCCATGTGGCAAAAGACCCCTGAGAAGTTTTTGATGAAGGAACTTTTACTATCCCTTTAAAATGAAATATGCTGGTCATTTTTAAAATGATAAAAGCAGGCATTTTCTGTTGTTGTCTGAGTCAGATTCTGAAATATATTTTAATGAGTTGGTTGTAGAAAAGTTCCTGGATTTCTAAGATGCTAACTTTAAATTATCAGTCCGTAGTCCAGCATACCCAGAAAACATGTAAAAAGAGATGATAAAAATAAGCCTATTCAGCAAAAATAAGAATAAAGTTTTATATCTAAAGCCAGAAAACCTGCATTCAGAGAAGAATTAATATTGTGATTTTTTTATAAATGTTATCCGTTATTTAAAGCTGTCATAATATAATAAACTTCTGAATAGTCTAATGAAAGAAAAAACATTTTTAAATTAACAAATATAATCTTAAAATATTTTTAGTTTTAAAAAAACAAAAATTATGCACTAATCTAGAATGATTACATTTCTACTCAGAGTTAGGAAAAGAAATGATTAATTTAAAGCAAGGTGAAGAGACTCAAAATACTAAACAATTTTATTGGGAATATGAGTTTAGAGATAATGTTTTGTATAGAATTTCACAATTAAAGTTTATAATTTATTGAGAATAAAATTTTGAAGAGAGTCTCTGTCCTTCGAAAAGCCACGTGCTCAATGAATATATTATCTCTTTCCTTAGATGTCTTATTAACTAGTCCTTCTTGACTTTTGCATAAAAGCTAGCATGTAACCCAACTGGATTTTTAGAAGTCTTATATGATTGAGTATTTTAAAACTGTTTTGATTTAATGAGGTAAGAGTAGAGGGGGAGAGAGAGAGAGGAGAGAGGAGAGAGAGAGAGAGAGAGAGAGAGAGAGAGAGAGGTCTCAAAATGATTTCTGGTTGCTGTTGAAGAAGAGCTATGTGTCTATATTCCCTCCCAAATTAAACTTTTTTTTTTTTAATCCTCAACACCGCAGTAACAAAAACTGCTCCTTCACTCACTGGGACCCTATGTTCAACTCCACAATTTCAGGAGAAGCAGCCAAACAATCGGCCTCATTCTTCACCTAGATAATGCTTTCTCCGCAGCTAATAGCTCCTTGTTCATCAAGGAAACGAATGTGCTCAGAGGTGACATGCTCTTCACCCACTGCTCTTTGTTCTAGGGTCCCTCGGACTGATTATAACAGCCTCAGCGCTGACAAATATCCCCCCAAACTTTAACACTATGTTAAATTGAGTTATGGGGTTTTAAGGTTACACTCCTCTGGCTAAAGGTTGATTGTCTCTGAGAGATAAAGGAATCGTGCTTCCCGAGAACAGAATCCTTGCCATGGGATAACCCTGGTTATTGAACTCATAGCTCTCTTTATCTGGTACTTGGTCACCTCTCTCTCTCTCTCTCTCTCTCTCTCTCTCTCCCTCTCTCTGTCTGGATACTAAATTGGTGACTCACCACTCCCCACTTCCTCCCCCAAGGATATTTTAGAAAGACCCGCAGCATTCTAACAGATGAAGGAACAAGACAACTCAAACAAATAGAACAACTCCTTGAGATGCGTTGTCACTTAGAGTGTACCCACTACTAGATGCAAGAGAGTCTCGGTTCTTGTTTGTCCTTCTCCTGGCTACATGACCGTGTCAGAGGGTCTGAGGATGCAATACTTCTCTTCCCCTTCCCCCAGCCTCCAATTTCTCATGCATCCATTTTATCGCTGTTTTTACATAGAAAAAAAATGTTTTTGGATTATGCTCTGAAGGCTGAAATTTCAGACTTGCTGTATGGGCACAATTTTCAGCTGCAGCCTTGGTGACAGTGATGAGACAGTTCTGTATGCCAATCTTTGCCATTCCAACCCAGCACACCATCCCATAAATGCCTTTATAATAGTAAAAACTACTGTGTGGTGGTAAATTAAACCCTGATTCCCCTCCCCACACCCCCCCCCACACACACATCATATAAATTTAAGAGAACTATGAGTGGAAGTGTTAATACCATAGAGAAGAACTTTAGGTTAGCTGCATTCTAGCAATACCAGAGGAAGCCCTATTTAGGGAGAAGTGTTTAAACAATGCGTAACACCATCCTACAAAAGATTTACTATACTGTCCTTCATTACCAACAGCAACAATCACTTAGCATCTAACTATGCTGGATACATGGCACTCTATAAGGTTAATTAATAGTACCTGCTTTCTATAATAAATTTATGGAATGCCTACCATATGCCAGCCATAGTGTTTTACATACATTATCCGTAATTACCATTACCACTGTGCAGTGCAGGTATTATTATTCCCATACAGAGGAAGAAACTGGGTATCAGAGAGGTTAATTTGCGCAAGGTCCTCAGCTAATAAAGAGGCAGAGGTGGGTTGGAACAAGTTTCTATTAATCAGAAGCCCATAATCTTCCCAAAATGCCACACAGTCTCAGAGAAAAGGAAGTAACCTTTGTTGCCACTCCTCCAGATTACCTGTGTCCTTGTGTACACTGCTAAAAGGGGAAATTGGAGACTCCAGCGTTACTTGGGAAAGCAGTAGTGTATTAACAATGGCTCCCATTAACTGAGCACCTACCCTCTGGCAGCCTTTGTGCCAGGCACTTACACAATTTCATGTAGTCACCTTTGAAGGCTAATATTCGAAAGCTAAAGGATGGCTAACTTCAAAGCTCATATCACTTCCACTGCACCCTATTGTCTTCCAAGATGGTGTAGAAGAGGGACGGGCAAAGGGGTCTCACACGGTGCTGCCCAACAGAACTTTCTGCAACGATGAAGACCTTCTAGAATAACGGTACTGTTCAGTAGAACAGCCTCTACCATTTGGAGCTGCGAGGCACTTGAATATGTGGCTATCAAGATATTTTAATTTAAACATATATTTACTCTGGGTGGTGGGCACACAATGCAATATGCAGATCATGTCTCAGAGAAATGTAGACTTGAAACCTAAATGATCCTATTAACCAATGTCACCCCAATAAATTTAAAGAATAAAGTATGTGACTTTAAAATCTATAGCCACGTGTAGCTAATCGCTACCGTATTAGAGAGTGCAGCTCTAGAAAAATGACAACTTCTTAACGAGATAATCAAGACAACCTGGAAATAGTGTTTCAAAAACTTCTTTAAATTTTTTTTAAAAAAATTTCAGATAGGAAGAGAGAGGTAGAGAGAGAGAGAAACATCAATGAGAGAGAATCACTGATCGGCTGCCTCCTGCACGACCCTTCTGGGGAACGAGCCCACAACCCAGGCATGTGCCCTGACCGGAAATCGAACGGTGACCTCCTGGTTCCTAGGTGGATACTCAACCACTGAGCCATGCCAGCCGGGCTCAAACACTTCTCGAAAGATGTATAGGATGGACGTTAGGTGGGCAAGGGAGGGAAGAAAGAAGGGCTCCGGCACAGACTGTGTCTGAGGAAAAGGTCAAAAATGTGAGATAGGTGAAACAGCAGAGGGCCCTCAACTAAATTTATGTGAGAAGTCGGAGAAAACAGGATGTGGAGGGGAGTGCTTTGAAGAAGAGCGTTAGAATCCATAGTTAATGGATTTGCACAGATTGAAAGGTAAATAGAAACCAGCATTTCCCCCCCCCCAGTATTCAACTGCCGTAAATCATTTCTCGACATTTTGATGAGTAGCTTTAGTGTGAGTTGTTTAAATGGTACCGTGATGTTTGTGTATGGTAGAAGCTTATGAGGCTCTCATCCCGCAGAACTCACAGGGCTCCTGAGTCCTAGGGCTGGAAGCTTCTGGGGCGGGGCTGGAAGATGGTCATTATTGCTCTACAAGTATTGGCTAAGTCATATAGGTCATCTCCTTGTTTCGAATCAGTGCCTTCTCTAACCGTTCTCAAGAAATTAATTCTCCAAACATTAAAATGTTTTTTTTTCATTGTCAAAGTATTTAAGCCCCTGTCACTAATTTGTACACATTCATAGCACTTTTTACAGTTCAAAAAATGTCTTGTTTGAATGCATCAACCCATTTGACCCTCTCAGCTATCTTGTGAGGTTAGTGGTAGGTATTCTTGTCTGATTGGTGAGGAAACGGAGCCTGGGATTTATCTGGGATCACACATGTAGTAGAGTCGGAACCCAGATAGAAGGTGGGCCATTGCAGGGTCTGAGTTCTCTGACCAGACTCTCGCCATGGTGGTTTTTCAGCCTTCAGCTCCCTCTGCAGCATCCCAGTGAGCTGTAATACTTTCATGTGTGGGTTTCCATTTTTCAAATTAGGAAACTGAGTCACAAAAACCTCAAACAGGAGTCATCAAGCCTTTGGGTCTAACTACAAATTTTCGAGAAAACAGGACAGAAGAACATGTCCAACTGTCTTGTGAGTATGTAATTACCAAAATGTGGACATAGGGAAACTGCCAATTGCATACCCCACGTTTTTCAACTGGTAAATTATAAGGAAAAATAAGGGATGAGGAGCAATATGTAGATAAAAAGAGATGTATAAGACAACAAATGTTTACATGGGCAATATTTTTAAAAGGACAATAAAAAATTAAGATTTAGGTATATTAGAATCCAAATCTGAAAACTATGATTTATTTTCTCGTCTATCACTTAGTTTCTTGACTTACATTGAAAGTATGTTCCATTAGCTTAATATTTAGCAATTACTTTGGAAGATACATATTTAAACTATTTTAAAAATAAACAACAGCCCTAACTGGTTTGGCTCAGTGGATAGAGCGTCAGCCTGCGGACTGAAAGGTCCCAGGTTCGATTCCGGTCAAGGGCATGTACCTTGGTTGCGGGCACATTCCCAGCAGGGGGCGTGCAGGAGGCAGCTGATTGATGTTTCTAACTCTCTATCCCTCGCTCTTCCTCTCTGTAAAAAATCAATAAAATATGTTTTAAAAAAAATAAAAAATAAACAACAATTGCTCTTTTGTGTGTTGACCCTAACGGTTCATTCTGAGTGGCCATAAACCCTTTGACCATTCAGTTTTCTTATCGCACATCTTGTGATCATCCCTTAAAATGGTTCTTTGGAAAGAAAATATTTTGGATTGAAGAGCCTCATAATAAGTTCCTGGTATTCTGTAAATCTTGATAATGCTCAAGTTTATGGTGATTGGTACAAGGGTAAACCTAGGGAAAAAAACAGTGAGGAGAAATTATTGGATATGTTATTAATGTCCTGCTCTGGATCCTGATCTACAATCAATATAAGCATGAAAACAAACATTTAAAATAAAGAAAAATTTTGGACATAAAATGAATGCACATATACTGTGAACTATACTGTCCAAGGGTTTGAATTTGGTCTAGATAAACCATTTAAAACAAAATCAGTTCTCTTAACTCTCAGGGGTGCTGAGTTTGCAGGGGGAAAATTTTTCAATGAGAGATGGCAACCTTACAGATGCTATTTCCAATCAATTCCAAAGCTCTAGAAGATTGAAGAGCCTGAACCATTTGACCTGTCGAGTTCCTCATAGGCTATGATAGTTCCTTTTGTTGTTATCCTGTTTTCCTAGCTTTGAAACAAATGAATTTATCAAAGTTTCAAGAATAATACGGGACAGGAAGATTTTGACAGGCATCCTAATTAGTCTGGCCCATGCTAAAATAAACAAATGCATTTCCCTCCATTATCGGGACAGTTCTAGCAAGAGCAAGATGTATGTACAAAGATCTTTTTGGTTGTTTATAATAAAAGTGGAATTATTGATGCTTTACACCCTTCGAAGGATTTCAGAGTGTTATGACATCAATATAACATAACTTTTTAAGTTTCCCCCATTCTACTTGGTTGGAAATTGTAGACCGAGTTTGTTTGCATAAAGAGATGGGGTGCGTATGTGTATTTTTGACAATGCAAAGTGTGTTTGTGTGCATTAATGAGCAATTTCCCCTTTAAAATGAATGTTATTTATAATATTAAGAGTTTCTTGCTTCTACTAGTAAATACTTGTGTAGAGCTCTTTTTGTCAAGCATTCTGAAATAAAAGGTCTAAGTTTGGAAATATATACTTCGTTTTCCCTCCCATAAAGATTACTCTGCCTATGAACACTTCCTACTAGATTAAACGTTTAAAGTCTTGGACACTTCCTGTTTTTCTTTTAACACCTATGGATTCCTGTACAGCACATTGTATCAAGAATTGAAATCTGATCCCTGGTTGGTGTCCCCAGTGGTTAGAGCATCGACCTTGCACCGAAGGGTCTTGGGTTCAATTCCCAGTCAAGGGCATGTACTTGGGTTGTAGGTTCAATCCCCAGCCCTGGCCAAGGTGTGGGAGGCAACCAATCAATTTGTCTCTCTCACATCAATGCTTCTCTCTTCCTTCCTCTCTGCACCCCTCCCTCCTTCCCGGTTTCCCTCCCTCCCTCCCATTCTTCCTTCCTTCTACTCTCTCTGAAAACCAATGGAAAAAATATCCTCAGGTAGGAATTAACAACAACAACAAAGAATTGGAATCTGAAAACAAGCTTGCAGCATTTCCTGTAGGAAAACATGGGAGGTTCTGACATTAATCACACATTCACCCAGCAAATATTTGTTGGTGCCTAGAGTGTGTCAGACACAGACAGACACTGGGACTATAGCAATGAGTAATATAACCCTGTCTCTAAGAAACATATAGACTAGTTGGAAAGACAACATTTGAATGAGCGATTTGATTATGGGGTAGTAAGCACTAAAAATGAGGAACATAAATTGTATTATGAGAGCACATTGGAGGGAATAGTAACTACACCTGGAAAGGAAACTCGGGATCAAGGAAGGCCTCTCAGAGGAGGTGATATTTTAATTATG
>NW_006298628.1:2982680-2985534 GCF_000327345.1 Myotis davidii
ATCAGGCTGACAAGTGTTAGGTAGCAATAAGTGAAAATAATCAGTGTTGGGCAAAAGAGTAGGAAGTGGCCACAACTGCAGGTGCCTATATTGCTAGGTACTATTTTCCCAGAGAGAAATTGGGGGAAAATATAACAAAAACCTTAGTTATAAATGCCCTTTGACTTAGCAATTCAACTTTTAAATGTGCTTTAAAAAATTAATATTCATAATGATGTTTAAGGATATCTATTGCAGACTTGTTTATAAAAGCACAAAATTGGAAACAAGTTAAATATCTAAGCTACTACCATACAATGGATATATCAACCATTAAAAGTGATGTTTGTAGGAGAATATTTTATGATTATGGAAAGATGTTCATATCTTACTACATGAAAATGTAAGCAAATATAGTAAGCTCCCCGTTTTGAAATATATGCATATGTGTTCATAGAAAGACTATAATGTTTTCCACCAAAATTTTGGGCATGCTTTTATTTCTGAATTTTATATCATGAAATGTGTTGTTTTTAATAGTAAAAATAAACAGTGAAAGTTCTTTTTCAAAAATCTTGAAAGTGTGCAGAGCCGTGGGCCCAGAAGTTTCACTAAGAACTTATTCTAAGGAAGTAAGCCAATGTAGTTCCTAGAACATTAAGTCATGGGCAGCCACCTACACGTCTAATTACATGGAATCGGTTTAATAAATTGCGGCATACCATATGATGAGCTGCAGTACAGCCATTAAAAATCATGTTGTCAAGTAGTGTAGTCATTATTGTCATGAGAAAATGTTCCTGATATATTAAAGGGGAAAAGGCAGGGTACAAAAACAGTATGGAAAGGGCATATACCAAAACGTTAATAGTGTTTTTTTTCTGGGTAATGGGATTAGGGTGTGTTTCTTTCCACGCTTTTCTGTATTTCCTAACTTTGCTGGTTTGAGCATGTTGCTTTTTTAAATGAAAGGTCTTTTTTTCATGAGTGTGCTCTTGTTGTGGGATTGAATAAGTATCAAATAGCAGTTGAGGATAGATCAGCCGTGGGCAAACTACAGCCCGTTTGAAATGAATAAAACTAAAAAAAAGAAAAAAAAGACCGTACCCTTTTATGTAATGATGTTTACTTTGAATTTATATTAGTTCACACAAACTCTCCATCCATGCTTTTGTTCCGGCCCTCCGGTCCAGTTTAAGAACCCACTGTGGCCCTCGAGTCAAAAAGTTTGCCCACCCCTGGTATAGATACATGAGAGTCCACAGTGACATGAGTACATACACGGAGCAAACAACACACCTAGCCTGTGTTTGTACAGGGATGGGTGTCCTTATAAAATATGCCGACCAGGCCTGGGAAGACTCCCCCAGCCTGTCTCTAGGGCAGAGTTAGAGCAGCAAACATCCCAACACCAGGGTCCCATTTGGGATCTACCCTCACTCACCATCATCCCTTTCAATCCTCCTTTTTGGTCTCGGCCTTCATATGTTTCTCCCTCTTCATCATACTCTCTTATGAAGGTCGTGAAAATGCCTCATTCAGCTTCAGGCTGTTCTTCTGGCACGGCGCTTTTCAGATAGGAATACTCCTTAAATGCTTGTTAAACTATTTTTAAAAGAAACACATTGAAAAACACAGGTCACAGTGCTCGCTATCATAATGCCTCCAATTCTGTGCCCTGTTTGTCCAGAGCAGGCCATGAGGCAAATGTCTTCTAGGACATCCTTGTCTAAAAACCGCTTCCTAATCATCTAAGTGAGAAATTTCTCTTTGGTTTTAATTGTTGAATGTCCACAATGCATTAAGTATAATTTGGATTCTGCGAGTCACATTTCTTGTCTGTTTTCCCCGTACTAAACAAAACATTGGCTGCTCTGGGAGCTCATCCGCCATTTCTCTACTCAGTGATTGAGGCAGTCTGGGGAGGTTTTTCTGCAATTTGTTCACATTAACTTGACTCCCCCCCCCCCCCTTAGCTTGGTTTTACTGGTATCTGAAAACATAGTGATTCCACCATCTCCCCTCTTCTAAGTTGTCACAGGCTCTCTTAATTGTGTATCAGCATCCATTTCACTTTATCTCTTACTTACAGAACCTGATTTTGTTCACAATGGCCATGTGTCTGGCTGAAAACACGTGCCTCCTCAGACAGACCTGCAGGAAGGTAGCTACATAGTTCTGGCCATCAAGGGGTGAGGTGAAATCGATAGAGAGAGTACACCTTCCACAATAAAAACGCTGAGAAAGCTCTTCAACCCTATTGTTTCCTCCTTTCCTTCTGCACCTTTCCCTTCTTCCCTCCTGGAATCCCGACTTGTTGCCTAGGGATATAGTAGCCATTTGCTCAAAGATACTGTGACTTGCCCTGGCCATAGCCAATAAGTAGCAAAGTGAGAAGAACATACTAGTAAATACCCAGGCACTCTTTCTATTACACTGTGAGTGTAGCTATTAGTAAACTTCCCGTTATTATAGACTGTACTCATTTGCCCCCTCCTTAAAGAACATTTCAAATGAAAGAAGTCTAAATAAATATGCATATACAAATATGCATAATTCAGCAAACATGAGTGCCTTCTTGTGCAAGCTTTATGCCAAGAAATAAAGGAGAGAGAGCAAGACTAACCCTGCCCTCGAGAGGCTTACCAATAGACTTAGGTGAAATTGTAACGAAAGTAGAATATGGTAATTAGGTAAGGTCCTAAGAGAACAAAAGAGTATAAGATTTATCTTGAGTGGGAAATTTTACAGAAACTTCAGGAAGGTAGTGGACCTTGAAGGACAGCCAACAGTTAAAAATGAAGAAAGGTAATTCCAGGCAGATAATGAAACATGAGTGAGAATATAGAAAGAGACTTTCTTGGATAGAGTTCAG
>NW_006298628.1:2985566-3006301 GCF_000327345.1 Myotis davidii
AGACAGAAGCAGAAGAAGCTGGAAAATAGTTTGGGTATGGACCGGGAAGACCGTTTAAACTTGGTTTTGTAGGAGGTAGGCAGTTATGAAAAAAATTAATCATGAATGGACGTGATCAGGTCTGTGTTTTGGGAGGAAGAGAACAGTAGAGACAAGGGAAGGAGGCTCTTGCCATGGTGTTGGTGAGCAGTGGTCAGGACCTTCGCATCTCGTGGGCAGAGGGGGAAGGGAGAGCGATGGATTAGAGAGAGCACTTTACCTTTAAAATGATGAAACAGGAGGATGAACTGGACGCCAAAGATCACCGTGGAACATTGTTCCTTGAAAATCTTCTAAATTTGGATGGCTAGCCGTCTATCTCGAATGAGTTACGTATTTAGATCTAGGAATGTAAGGAATTGCCCAGAATGATTTCTTGAAGGACCATTCTCTGCTCTTGGGTAGATGGAAAACATGTACTAACGGGATAGCTCCTTCTACAGTCTGGTTAGATTATTGATTATCCAAGTCCCTTGCTTTTTTCCCCCTTCATTCTGGTTAGACTGTTAACTATTTCAGTGATTAGTATGACATTCTTTAAAAAAAAAAACTGGAAAATTTCCGAGACCTCACATGCTAAGATTTTCACTCTCTGGCTGCCTGCTATTGGCTCGGGTAGCCTCAGCTTAAATACACAGATTTCCACTAGAAGTAGAAAACATTAGACTTGTAATGAGTTCAGTAATCACTGCCTTCTACTCCTCCCTGGCCAGCATGATAACAGTTGAATGAGTTTTTAAGTATCTATGAATTGTATTTATTATTGCTCTTTCCCCCAACTTTATTGAGGAATAATTGACAAATATAATTGCATATATTTTGAAGTGTACAGTTTGATGATTTCATATGCATATACATTGTGGAACGTTTACCAAGATCAAGATAATTAACACATTCATCATCTCACTTAACTATCTCTCTCGTGTGTGTGTGTGTGTGTGTGTGTGTGTGTGGTGAGAATGCCTTGCTCTCAGCAACTTTCAAGTATACAATACCATGTTTTATTATGGCTCTTTTAACTCCCATTATTATTGATAAGAAGAAATGCTTTTTCTTTTGCCTAAGTTTGCATTCATTTTGTTTCTGTATATCTTTTGCCTTAAAAAGATTTTAAAGAAAAGCATACTTTCTTTTCTATACTACAGTAACTGTTACTATTTTTAGGAGTTACCAAGTTCAGTCCAAATAATTTATTTTTATTTAACATTTATAAGTATGTGCTAGGGACTGCGAATTTCTACCATGTTCTGGGTTTTTCATAGCAACTTTATTTCCAGCACAATAAAAGAAAATTTTACTTTTAAAGGACATACTTGTCTAAAAATATCAGATTAAGGGAATATTATTGATTTATTTAGCTCTCAGAATTGATTTAGAGGCTTTTTAAGGTATGCAGAGAGATTATTCAGTTCATGCTTAAGGCCAAGTTTTTCCTGATGACATATTCTTAAGTTATTACTTGGTTATTTGTGGTTCGTGAGAGACTATTTCCTGTTATAATCTACATCATTGATAGGAAACTCATTCTTTTTTCCTTTTGGCTTGATTTTTTGTTCCTGGGTTGTCGTGTGTGCCTTTGTATCTCTTATCTCATGAAACATCCAATAATTCTGCTCAGTTTTTCACCAGTTGATTTCTAGAAGACCTTGGGTTATTTGTCCATTTGGTAGAGAGTTTTTAGATAAGGCACACTTCATTTATTTATTTTAAAATATATTTTATTGATTTTACAGAGAGGAAGGGAGAGGGATAGAGAGTTAGAAACATCAATGAGAGAGATACATCGATCGGCTGCCTCCTGCACGCCCCCTACTGGGGATTGAGCCTACAACCAAGTTACATGCACTTGACCAGAACTGAACCTGGGACCCTTCAGTCTGTGGGCTGACTCTCTGTCCACTGAGCCAAACCAGTTAGGGCTAAATAAAGCACATTTTAGACACTTAGTAATAAGCTTTGTCATCGAGGCTTCAAATCTTCAGGTTTTTACTGAAACAGAAGAACCATCTCAAAAACAATATTCGGAATTTGAATATAACTATTCTGATCAAGTTGTAGAGCATCATCATTGACCCCCATGATCTGCTGACGTTTCTGACGTCCAGAATACACCGACGGAGAAAATTATCGGCTGCTCTGAGTTTGTCATTATTTGCCCAGATGGGAAAAGGTGTCACCTATTCTTCCATATTAACTTAAATATTATTCTTGGTCTTACTCTTAAATTATCTGCTCCAGGGATATGGAAAGGGTGTGGCAGGTGAAGATCTTTCTCAAAGAGGGTTCCTCTGGAGGTGAGAGGAGAGGACCTTGGGGTGCATGAGGTAGTGCTTCTGTAATGGACATTTAAACGTATCGGGGACTGGAAATTCCCGAGACACAGCTCTAGTTCCACACTCCTGGTCGCCTGCCTGCCTTTTGCCATTCCAGTCTGTTTCTTTTATTTTTCTCACTCTGCCAGAGAACCATCAACAACGAAGTCCAGGAGTACATTTGTCCAAGATCATTTCTGTTAAAAAGTCGTCCTTGCCTTTCTGTTATTGATGGTCCTGTGCAAACATTAACAGTTTGTGTCTTCTTTTTTGGTTCCCCTCCAAGGTAAGCATTTATATTAAACTGGGAATACTCAAGTCTTGGAAACCTTGAAGGTAATAATAGAAAACTTTCACTTTTCAGAAAGCAACGATTTTTAAAGCATCAATTAGTAGTCCCAATACAACCCTTTGTATTCTATCTACCTAATTCCAAACCCCTGAGAACCTAATACTGATCGTGGTGACAGGAAATTGTGAAAGGAGCTGAGTGTGTCACAAAAGCCAAGTGGATGAAGACAGCAGCAGCCTTGGTGTAGTTTTCAGTGGGACCTCGTAAGTGGGCCAGCATGAAATCAGAGTGAGCCAGCCCCCTGCCTTGGGTAGGAGATAATTGCCATCCGAGGTCAAAAAGAAATGATGTTCTTGATATAGAATTGCACCATTAGGTGTCTTATTGGATTTGGGCTGGTGAGAGTAGAGCTCTCCTCGGAAACGTCTGTTCATTGTCAGGGCAGCATGGCCGAGAAAGATGATGGACCAGTGGGCTGTTTCAATGTGGCAATTCCTGCATAAGAATATGGAGACGCGGACGCCTTCCTAGGCCATTGTGAAGTATGGTGCTGTATACGAAATCTAAAAATCCCTGTTTTTGCTTGTGTGTCATATTGGGAGCTCATTTGCCCTTCTCTGTTGCCATGAGATCTTTACAGCGCCATGCTTTTTAAAACTTCCCTTTTTATTGGCACTTGTATTTTGAAGTATTTCTCTCTCAGACCTGTTGATGGCAATTTTTTCTTGATTGAATTCCATTTTGTTTTATCCTTGAGATACTTCAGATTCTATTTCTACTCTATGCTTTGAATTCTTCTTTGTATTTGTAGATTTCTATGATACCTTCCAAGTTAATATTTTATGAGAGCTTAATATTTGTTCTGGTCTTGGTCATGAGTAAGCATAAAACACACTTAGCATCCTGAGAAACCCACCTAGATTCTTATTTGAATTGTTATAATTATTATATTATATGGCTCTCCTTTTAAGCCATAGGAAGGTATATATTACATAATAATATATTACATATAATTATAATAATTATAATGAATAAAATTTTTAAAAAACCAGGAGAAATTATTTCAATTCCTTTAATTTGTAGATAATGGTACTAAGATGCAGAAGTATTAAGTCACTGGTTTATTACCATTTGTTTGCAAGTTTTATCTAATTTTGGTACATGAAAATTATTCATGTCCAATTATATTTGAATTTCTTTCAAAAGGAGATTTTTATGGGCATTTTATATGTCCAGCCTATTGTCCTAAGTATATAATTATACTTTGCTTAGTCTGAATCTTTGAGCACTTTAATGTTATCATCCTTAAAATAATAATGCTTAACACAAATACTGTATTGAATAAAATTAAGAATTTAAGTTACAGTGTATGTGCTACGCATTATTTAGAGTGTCATATTTGTGATATTTCTACTTCTGTTTGGAAATTGACCTTCTGAAAAAGAAATGAAGGTCACCTAGTAACTTCTGTTTAGTTACTATTTGTGTTCATCATTATTTCATCAACATTGGGGTGGTGTTTTCCTCCATTATCATGCAAGGAATTGGTCATTTTTCATAGGTTCATTTCCAGTGTGAGTCTTTTTTCTTTATTCACCTTGTCAACAGATGGATGCCCACGAACATCCCTCTGCGTGTAGAGTCGGGGATTATCACTCAGGGTGGCTCCGAGGGGCTGGCATCCTTCACTCCTGCGTGAGCAGCTGAACCTCACTTTGTCATGGCACGATTGACTGTCCGCTCCTCCCATAACCCAGTGCTGGGCACCTGCTCCATGTTGGATGTGGTGAGGGGCAAGAGAGAGGGTCAGCTAGGGATTTTTCTAACAAAGGCTACTAGTGCGAGAAGATCGGTATGCAAATAAGCATGGTACAGAAGAAACAGAAATAGGTACAATAAGAAAGATATATTTTAGTGTTAGGGAAATTGAGAAAAGAGAAAGCTGATTTTTTAGTTCATAGTGTAACTGGTCGTTCGTTTAGGTGTGGTGGCTTCTGTTTTGTGAACACATCTCTTGAAGTTCATTTGAAAATGAACAGCAGTGGAATGTCTGTTTCCTTTGACTATTTTTCATTCATTCATCATTGAAGACCTACTGTGTGCTAGATCTTCGACTAGGACGTTGAGGACACAGAGATGAAACTGACAAAACCTCTAGCCAGGTGGAGCTTATATTTTACTGGGGAAGATACATAGTACAATCCCAGGTCATGGTAAATACACTGAAACAAAACAAAAAGACTGGAGGACACAGAGATAGAAAATAACTAAGGTCCCTGACCGGGTTTGGTTCATAGGATAGAGCGTCAGCCTGCGGACTGAAAGGTCCTGGGTTTGATTCCCGTCAAGGGCACATGCCTCGGTTGTAGGCTCCTCCCCTGCCCAGGCCCTGGTCTGGGTGCATGCAGGAGGCAGCCAATCAATGTGTTTCTCTCGCATCAATATTTCTCTCTGTCTTTCCCTCTCTCTTCCACTCTCTCTAAAAATCAATGGAAAAATATTCTTGGGTGAGGGGAGAGAGAGAGAGAGAGAGAGAGGAAGGAAATGACTAAGAAAGGGTGGCAGTAGGACCCTGAGACAGGATGCCCAGAGGAGGCCTTTGAACAGAGCCCTGAATGAAGTGAGAGCTCAAGCCATGCGTCAATCTGAAGTAGGAGCATTCCAGGCAGAAGGAACAGCAGAAGCCACGGCCTTGAGGTGGAAACTGGCTCAGAGATTTTAAGCCAGTGGTTCTCAACCTTCTGGCCCTTTAAATACAGTTCCTCATGTGGTGACGCAACTATAAAATTATTTCCGTTGCTACTTCATCACTGTAATGTTGCTACTGTTATGAATTGTCATGTAAATATCTGATATGCAGGATGGTCTTAGGCGACCCCTGTGAAAGGGTCGCTCGACCGCCAAAGGGGTCGCGACCCACAGGTTGAGAACCGCTGTTTTAAGGGTTAGTTAAGATACCTGTCTGGCTAGAACTAAATGAGTGACACAGAGCGAGGAAATGAGATTGAAGAGGCAGAAAGGAGAAAATTCTGGAGGGCCTTGTGAGCTCTAGGAAGGTATTTGGGTTTTATTTTGCATATCATGCCAATTAGTAAATTTTAACAAAAGGTTAGCATGATATAATTTATATTTCTAAAAGATTTCTCTAATTACTCTTTGTAGAATTTATTATAAGGGGCATAGGAGTGGAGGAGAGGAGAGACCAGAGTGAGATATATGAGATGGTCCGCAACAGATGGGAAGAAAGTATTAGAATGGGTGTGTGTGTGTAAAATTAAGCTTTTCTAATATTAATGCATTAATAGCATATGTATATAATCTATAAATTAATATACATATATTTTGTCTGATAGAAATTTACAACTGGGGCAATCGATTTTCAAAAGTTTGAAAACCACTGTTCTGAGTGAGAGATGATGGTGACTGTGAGTTGGCTTCCAACATGTTTCCCTGGGAAATTGTAATAATCATTTTTTGTTGCTTTTATTCCTTTCCTTATCACTGTGGAGCAGTGTTTCTTCTTGCCATAAAAATGAGCGCGCACAGGCAGGCACACACGCACATTTGCATATGATTTCAGGGTGTTCAGATACCACATTAAGAATCTCAACTGCAGAGGATCATTTCACAGTACCCCCCCCCATTTGTCCTGTTTTTCTGAACACTCTACACTAGCATTTCTACTCCTGTGTGTGCCAATTCTAAACTTATTATATGAGTGCATATTTTTTATTTACTTTCCAGGCCTAGATTTTGACCTGCAAATGAGCACAGTTCCCTTTAGTTATGTTTTGCCATCCATCTATTTTTGACATTGAACTATCTTGACGTTCCGAATAATGCCAAATCCATGATTTCTGTCACAGAATAGGTACCCCATTTTCCTCTGTTTCCTGGAGGGTTTCCTGGTATGCCAATATTAATATATATTGGTAAAGGTCCTTACGATAGCCAAACAAAAATGAGAGGCAAAGTTTTTATAAATAAATGATGTGATTTTACTTTCATCAGGGAAGTTTTGTGACACTCTTGTCTGTTTCTTTGGCCATGCCTCAGGCCCTTGAGAGAAGTGGGAGTAGAAATCAGGCATGTTTCAAGAATTCTTCAGAGTTCTTTAAAATTTGTGCTTTTCTAAGTGAAGGAAGGTAGCATATTTGACCTGTTCCCTTTAGAAAATACCTAATGGCCCAGCATCGTGGGAACCTTCCAGCTTATTTTGTAATGTCTGTTCAACCCTGGCTACACTTGACATCATAAAATGTTAATCTTTTAAAGATTTGCCTCAGTGCACACTGTAATCATTTCCTACTCAGAAAGTTTGCCCACATACTTTTATTTTCTTTCCTGTTTGCTTAGGCCTTTGGGTTAAAGTGTAATTAAAACTAATTGCTGAGAATAAAACTCAGGATGCTGGTCCACCATGGTGATCAGATGAAGGGTCACCTTTGTATTGTTTAATTATTGTAAGAGAGGACACAGGTAGCTCCACAAAAAAAAGAACAGGTGATTTGGCTTCATAGGTGTGTTCTTTCCAAGCCTTGTGTCGCCTCCCACCTGTAATGCCTGTGAACATTTGGAGTGATATGACGCAAACATGACATAAAGGAAAATTGACTGTCATTTCATTTCTGAGAGAACACAATGCCTTGGAATATAAACTGTGACATAAAAAAGTGAAAATAATCTCTTCTTTGTTTATGTTTTGCTGTTTAACCTTTTGCAATTCGTCTTTATTTTTTAATTGTCTAAGATATTGACAACTCTGCGGTCTCAGTTTATTCCTTTAAAAATTGTAACTTGTGGTAGAGAAAAATACAGTTCCTTTTAAAAGTAAATATAGTTTCTATCAACTCTAGTTTTGTTTTTAAAGCACCTATTTAATTTTTAAGAATGTATTTCATAATTTAAGCTTTTTAATTAAAGTATTTCGGATTTGTTGCAGTAAACTTAGCAGACACCCCCTGCCTCCCCCCCGCACACACACATACACACATTTCCTTAAAAAAAAAACACACACCACACAATTCCCCCCATAGTTTAAATTGATTATACTAACTCTATTGACATTGCCTGTGTCTGCTCTATAACCCGAAGTTTGTAAATTATTAGGAGAAAGTCTGAATCATAATAGATTAATGCTGAGAAGTCAGATAATTTCAGAACCTTGTGGGAACTTTCTAGTTTCCACTCTTTTGTCTCCTCAGAAGACTTTTTCATGAAAGAGAGGGATTAGTGACAACTTTCCAATGCAGAGTTAGTCTTTCGTTTTTTGTTTAAAAATGACACTTGGAACATGTAGTGCATAATGCATTTAAAGGTCTGTTGCCAAGCAGCTTGAAACCTAGGGGGCATTGTTGAATTTGAAGGAATAGTGGGTTCAGGGAAGGGGCCAAAAGAAAACTTGAGAAAAATAGAGTAAGACTAAAAGTGTTTTATGATAATTAGAATAAAAATTGGATATCAGGACTTCACGGGTCAGCTTCTGTTCACACATTTAGCTTTCACCTTGCAAAGAAAGGGATGTATCAGGTAATTAGGTCAAATCAATGATTATATATCTTTAACTCAAGTGGAAGGGGCTATAATTGTGATGAAATTTGTCTGAAGGGGAACGCATGGGGAATCTTGTCAAAGGTCATGAGTTCAAAGGGGAAATTAAGTTCAAGGTTCGGTTCCTGTTCACACCACACACACACCCCCACCCCCAAATACTGCATAATAAGGAACCAAGCTACCCATATTTCTATAAACAAATTATTTTATTATTTTTTTTTAAATAAGCAGAATCTTTATCATTCAAAACCCTTCAGGGATGTAGAATTAAAGCAGTTACACCTCCTTAATGGGATATTTTCTCCTGACATGGACAGAAAGAAAAACTCTAGCATTATATTTCCTGCTTGTTGGTTTCTTCTGCGTTGATGCTGATCACACACAAGGCACCCAGCTGCACGAAGTGCAAATGAAGAGCCCATCTCCAAGAGATCACATGGCCATGTGTCCCCTAATGTAAACTCTTGACTTATTTACAAGATAACAATAAAATATTTTAAGATTAGAGGTAATAGGAAGACATCTAAGAAAGTTGGGCTGTCTCTTCTCTCTCTTTCTCTCTCTCGCCTCCCCCCCCCCCTCCTTCCTGAATTCAATTTCCCCTTAAACTTGACAAAGTGGAACCAAAATTCACCCTTGTCTTGGTCATTCTTCTGAAACAAAGGGTCTATTCTCCCTTTTAGTGCGTGTAGAACTTCCATTAAGGTTGACCGTAAACTCTTGCATGGGATGAAAAAAGAAAAAGCCCTCAAATCTTTTCTTTACCCTGGTATTATTTTTAAAGGACAAACAATAAGAACATCCTTTCACATAGTGCTAAAAAAAAACTCTGGCTGAGGAGACCTGGCCTTTAAAACCCAATGGCCTTTAAATACTCTGGATTCCATGTGTTACTTCAATACATTAAATTCTATAAGATTATTTTCGTGAGTGTTTTAAGAAAGAGGAATGTATGCAAGAAAAAAAGTATGTAATTAGATCAAATCAAGAAAGTCCTTGCAGACATTTTCAAAAATTTTTTTCACCCAATTGGATATTACATTTGCAATTCATAAAGTGACACCATTACTGACTGGAAACCAAGAAGCGTAGCTGGTAAAAGAAAAACTAGCCAGTCTGTTTTATCTACTCGGCAGTGGAGTTATGTGTGTGGGCCTGCACCCACGCATGCACTGAGGCTCAAACAAACTAGGCTAATCACTGAAATAGTATTTTAATATTAAATGTGATTCGTGTAACAGAAGACAGAAATATTTCAATCATAAACATCATAACCAAATCTCAGATATTTGTGTCCTCCTTAGAAAAATTTTCATGGAAGTAGATTCTTGCCATAAAATGGGAAAAGAAGGCATTTGATGAAAACACTACCCATATTTTTGCTAATAAATTTCCTTGTACTTACCATGTTCATTGCTTGGGTGGGCTTATTATCATGGGGTTACTTCTGAAATAACTCGATCTTTTTGTGTCAGAATGTATGGGATGTCTGTCTGTAAACTCTAAGATACTTGCCAGAATTTAACAAAAATATAATCTCTGACACAGATCGTGATCGATAAGCTATTTTGGGATAAACTGTTTTGGAATAAACAGGCCTGTGAGTGAAGAAGAGACAGGTGCCTCGCTTGACTGAATGGGTTTGGAAGGGAGGGATAAGAGGCTAAACTCTAGCAACTAAAATTTCCACCCTGGTAAAATGTAGAAGTTCAAGGAACAACATTGGCATGATATTAATGACCGTTGAGGGCGTATAGAGTTCAGAGTTCATTTTCTATTTACAACATCTCTTGCTGCTCCACCTCTTACCCTCCCTTCTTCCAAAAAAAAAAAGAAAAAGCAATTATTTAGGACATAGTGACATTCAGCCAGGCTAATTTTTATACAGAAATAGAAACAGTGGGAAATATAGCAGTGAAGTCTTAGCAATGGGTAGAACCAAGGGTGCCCAATGTGGGGAGAGGGTATCTCCTGAGCAGTTCAAAGTTCATTCTTTGTTCCCATAGAATGAAAAGTCTTCAGTTATCAGGTATTTAAACCCAAATCAGCAGTTCCATATCCGTAACCTGAGCCGAGTGTTCCTGCATCTAATGGCCATGCCGCTGTCGTTTGCACTGAGTTGGGTGACATTCGATTTGTACTCCGAGACGGGAACAGATGGGCTTTCATTGTGAGGCTCCGCCTGTATGCAAATGTGAACCGAGTTTCACCCGATCCCGGGGCCTGACCTGACCGTGCACATGCATTTACTCAACGTGGCTCAGCCTGGGGGGGCCGCGGAGGGGGAATAAAAAATGGCAATCGGATAGTACCAGCGGCAGGTCAAGTTTACCATCCGTCTTTCAGCGGGACTGAGATGGCAACACCGTTATTTAGTTTCAGTGTTGATGTGCGTTGCAATAAACTCCATCATTTCACCTGTTTATGAACCCGGCCTCGTATGAGATCTCTGTGAAATCAAACAAAGCTGGCAATCAACTCTCTTGTTTCCAGCAGAATGGGAGATTATGGACTTTTTTCTTTTTTTAAAGCATCTTTATTTTTCCCCAGCCTCACAATTATAAATCAACATTTTTTTCCCCCCAGCCCTTTTTATTTCTTACATTGGATTTATTAATTTCGTATTTAGAGGGGGGACAAAAATACATTTTCCCCAAATGCTTTTTGTTTCAAATTAAGAAATATGATCGTTAACGTCGGAATAAACAACCAGCATTTTAGATTGTCAATTAACTGTTTTTTGCATGTACCCAGCAATGTACAGTGCCTAATAAATCTTACAATTAAATGTGCAGCCCTTCATTAGAGTGAAAATATGAACAGCTGTAATCGTGCACATGCTATTGACAGAGAAAAATTTGGTTTCGTTTGTAATTTTTCACACTGGGAAAGAATGAGAGATGGATCGAAACACAACTGTTTCTGTAACGGTGGGCTTTTCCTTCACACGTAGAGAAGGGCAACAAACCGGCATCTCTGACTTCAGGGTCTAACAGTAGTGATTCGCCTCAATTTTCTCCTCTCATGAAAGTAAATTTCTCTTGGGAAACATATAAGCCTTTGGCTAGAAAACCCATAGGACAGACACCCCCAAACGGTAACAAAAAAAAAAAAAAACACACCACACACAAATTGATGCATTTCTCCAGTACATCTGTTCTTTAAGGGGTTCTGTTAACTGATGTCTGCAACTGGCATAAAAGAAATAGTGGCTAAGAATATAGTGAGAGTTGATGCATGCAGCGAAAACTGCTTCTGGCAACAAAAGACACCACTTCTGGTAACACATCTATATTGCTCGGAATGCAAACGTGGTCTTTTGACGTTGTACTGGTGCATGTTTCAGAAAAAAACGAGCCAGGCTTCCCTCAAAAACGGTGCTGAGTGGTCTGCATCAGGGTTCTCTTCCACCTCACCTTATTCCACCCTCACTCAACGGTGCAAGGCCAACATGTCAGGACAGCGTTTTCAAGCAATTCTAAAGAGTTAGGTTCGAAATAGAACTAAATGGCCAGGACTAGGACCAGCATTTGTCCACTAGGCACTGGGTAGGAGCTGACAGAGATAATAAAGAATAAAAGGTTACATGACAGTATACCTGTATTAAAAAAATGTTGTACTCCTTTCCTTGAGTATTAAAATTGATTTCCTTATCTTACCTGGTCTCTAAATATGTATTTCCATCTATTTAGAATATATGTGGAAGGTATATAAGGACATATATGTATATATACATACTGACAAGTACATATGTATTGACATCTATGTATACAAATCCTTTCTTATACAAATAAGGATTTATGTGAATACAGGATTTTACGTCCACATAAACTTTTGCTCATGGTTGAATTACTGTAGGCCACCTTAAATCAAGGATATCATTTATACCCTTGGAAAATTTGTTAGAGAATTGTCAAGACGGTGCTTACCAGGGAATTAAAAAAATGTTTATTTACTTTAGAAGCAAGCAATTCATATGTTCTCAGTTTAACAAGAGGCTTAACAAAGTTATATTCTGGCATGAGTTAGATCCTGAAGACTTTTTTATATTCTTAGCCACTATTTCATTTTAGTGAAAAATGAAAAGCAAAACATTTACAGCAATATTGTAACCAAGTTATGAAAACCACTACATGTGGTTGTTTTAATAAAATGATGCATTTACTAAAGTATTATCTAAAACAAGCTTGAGATTTTGAAATCAACAGTTTCTTTAAGTAATAGTATGAATTGGGAAGAAATGCTTGTATGCTTTTTAAAGTTCTTGAGGAGGAAAAGCCCAGACAAGTTACCTCTATCAGAGCATTTAGGTATCTAGAAAAATGATACTCTTCATGTCTTTACAGAATCCATCAAAGTTCTCTCTCCTTCTCTCCCCCTCCCCCAAATGATTGTGGCACAAAGTACTTGCAAACAAGGAGGTACTGAGCTCAAAAAAATTTATAATAATAATGATGATGATAGGAAGCATTTATATGGCTCTTATTATGTACCAAGGCCTCTTACAAGGGCTTTAAATACATTAACCCATTTAATTCTGACAAAAATTCCATGAGGGTTATGAAACTCCCTTTTACAGATGAGGAAAATGAAACTTGCCCAAATAGCTTCTCCCTGGAACAGAACGTGGAAAAAAAGAGAAATTAAGACTCGGACTTTTGGAAAGAACTTCCATGTAACCAGACGAGTGATTTGTCTCTATGCCTCTTTCATCTGTAGAAAATTATGATGTTTTCTGTAAAAATTACATTTGTGAAATATACCCTGTTTCTTAAGCAGCAGTAAGTAAATATGTAATATTTTTAGTCCTTTGAAAGCTGTGCAGTACTTGAGGTCACTGTTCTTCATCTATGCTACGACATGGTGCAGGACTTCTAAGAAAGTGCTGCTAAGTCCTCATGAAAACTTCCTTGTGGGGAAGTTACCAGAACCATAAAATCCAAACCCCTTTCTAACTCCAAATGCGAGTTCCAGTTTGATGAGAATATGCTGTATGCTTTTCTTAAAGTTCGGCCTTGTCTAGTCTGTGACTGTGTTCTCTGGCAACAAAAGCAGGTTTCTGTAAGCGTTTCATTATTTTCCTCCTTTTGCTCTAAGGTTAGTTCAGTTGCATCCTTGGAAGGATGAGTAAAGAGAAATTAGGCAGGACACGGAGGTCTTTTGCTTTCTCCTCTTTCTAAAGATCAATTTGCATTTTATCTTATTGTACCAGGGTCTGGGTTGTGATCCATTCAATTCACAATAAAAATACAGTATTTATGGGTCATAATTAGCCTCTGAATCCTAGTCCATTGGCAGCACCCTTTTGGTTCATGAGAAGGGGTGGGGGGAGCCACCTTGTGGCTGGAAGATGACCCAGCAGCTTCTAGGACCCAGTTCTGTTTTGAGTCGAAAGAAGATGAGGGGAGAAGCCAGAGGTAAATCAGAAATATCAATCACTAAATATTTGTGGAAAGTGGTACGGGATATAAATAGAATGTATAACTACAATAACACTGAAGCTGTAGTTGTAAATATACATTATCCTCTTTAATATGACATAGAGTAGATTGAGAACCGAGAAATTATTAAGATCCCCACCAAAAAAAAAAAAAAAAATGGAAGAAAAGAATGAAAACATTTAAGTTAAAATTATGTTCATTTTGTAATTCAATAAAGAAATCCCAGAGACATATTTTTAAATTTAATGTTGTTTTCTAAAGCACAGCAAAAGCCCCACAGACATCTGTTTGCATACATTGTGTGTCAGGCAACATCAGATTTGAATGGAATTTATCTAAATTTTATATGCATGGCTTGATGTAAATTGAAATAAATTGTACAGCATACTCTGCGTGGACATATTGGTTTTTCCATCGCTGCTTGAACTTTTAACCCTGGGGCCTGAGCCGGTCACACGTTGACCTGTCTGAACTCTGCTGGTAGATCCAAGTGTGGAAGGCTGACCTTGCCTCCATGGCAACCATAAAGTAGGGTCCATGACTCTTCTCTCCCTTTCTCTGTCTTTTCTCCACACTCCAAATAAAACAAAACAAATTAGTATGTTCTCGAACAGTGAGTATAATCTTGGAATAGTCTTGCCAAAATGCATTTTGCCTCTAACCCACGCTCTAAGCAAAGCTTTTGCAGCTTGCTTGTCAGATGTTAATGAAAGTTTGAAATGAATGCCTTTATAAAATTAATGGAAAAGACCCCTTCCTGAGACGCATTCCGTTTGCTTATCTACTATTATAGTAAAATATACTTCACATACTCATATATTAAGCAATGTTGCTATAGGTATGTTACACATGCAGATAAAAATTATACTTGTGTGGGGTTGCAACATAATTCTTTATAGGTAGATTTTTTTAAAAATACTTAGATTAGGTTTTTCCAATGCCCACAGTATCCACGTCAGATCTAACATTTTCCAAAGTCATAGAGCTAATGTATTTGAAAGGAGTAAGCATTATGGACCTACAGTTAATCTCTCTGTTGTGGATGATAGTCATCTTAATTAAGGTACTTTTATGTTTCTGCTTTGTCTTAATTTGGATGATTGATCTTTAAATTCATGTACGAACAAATTATTATTTCACTATGTTGGTGGTAGTTTAAAGGTGTTATTTATTCATCTCTAAAATTAAAATTACATTCATGGGATGTATTTGTAGTCATTCATTTATTAATGCAAGAAGCATCTGCTGAATGACTGCCATGTAGGTAACTTGAACTAAATACTGTGGTGATAAAAAAAAAAAAAAAGTGTATGCCTGGTCTTAAGGAATCTTAGTTTTGTGGCAAGATAGGAGATTATTACATAGAAAGAGAAAAACTGGAGAACAATGAGACAGCAGTGACAAATGTATATTGTTTAAAATTGTATACCAACTGACAAGGAAACGTGGCATAATGAAGTGACCATTTGGGAGTGGATTTAATGGAGAAAGGCCTCTTAGGAAGAAAGTCTCTAAAACGGTGGTTGTCCAGGGCTAGTAAACAAACATTCTGCTAAGTTTAAGAGGTTTCACAGAATAAGCAGAACCTGGAATAGTGTTGGTATTGTGCATGAGTTGATAAGGAGAAAAATAACCAGTGAAAATGGCCCATATTATACCAGGAATAGCAAATATCCTTGAATGCTCATAGATTAATTTGCTGTCCTTCATCCTGGGGTTCATATGCATGCCTCAACTATTTGTTTCTGAAGTTGTGCAGTAAAAATACACACACACACACACACACACACACACACAGAGAGAGACTTGTCAGTTTTGATTTGCAAGGGACTTCTAGTGTCCTTTTTTGAAAGTATTAAAAAAAATCTTAATTTCTAAAAGTTTGAGGTGGAGACCTGAAAATAGCAAATGTTTTACAAGTTGCCTTTGGACAACTACAGGTAGCAGGATTGATAGGAAACCAGTCTGATGAAACTGAAGTCCTCATTTAGAGTGGCCTTGGGGTAGTTTAAAAACAGCAACCAAAATATCACAAGAATGTTTTTCTTTGTCAGGCAATATAAAATATAAGAACGACAATATGGTGCAGGCAAGAAGAGCCAGGAAATTCTCCTAGTTTGCCTCTAGCAAATTCCTTGACCCTTTGAAGTCACATTATCTTGGTGGGCTGCAGTTTTCTCATGTATAATAATAAAAATATCTAACAGATACCAAATTCTGGCTTTATACCAGGCTCAAGCACTTTCATGTAATTCTCACAACAATCCTATCAGGTCAGTATTATTGTCCTCAGTTTACAGATCAGAAAACAGGCACAGTATCTTTCCCAGGATCATACCCAAGTAGTCTGGCTTTAGATCGAATGTGCCTCATCCACTGCACCAGGGCTCAGCAAACGTTTTCTGAAAGGGACCAATAGTATGTCTCTTAGGATTTTTGGATTTTATAGTCTCAGGTGACGACTGTGCCAATATACTGCCAATAGATAATATGTAAATAAACAAATGTGACCGTGTTCCATTAAAACTTCTTTTATAGTCCCTGAAATTAGACTTCCCTATAATTTTCATGTGTCATGAAATATTATTTTAATTTTTTTCCAGTAATTTAATAATGTAAAAAAAAATTGTAAGCTCGCAGGTCCTGAATTGGATTGGGCCTATGGGTCATAGTTGCCAGCCTCTACACCACACTAACTTTACTGCCTTTGAGTTGGACTAAATCTTTAAAATTACCACTATTCAAAAAACTATTCAGTGATTTTGTTTTTAAAAATATATATTTTTATTGATTTCAGAGAAGAAGGGAGAGGGAGAAAGAGATAGAAACATCAATGATGAGCAAGAATCATTGATTGGCTGCCTCCTGCATGACCCCTACTGGGAATTGAGCACAAAACCTGGGCATGTGTCCTGACGGGGAATCAAACCATGACCTCCTGGTCCATAGGTCAACACTCAGCCACTGACCCACACTGACCAGGCTATTCAGTGACTTTCTTGCTAGTAGGATAACCATTCTGAATTCAATATATGTAATTAAAGAATTAAAAGCTTGGAAAACGAAGCCTGCCCACGTGTTTTGTTTGGAAAAGACTGTATCTAAACTATCTCAGAAGAATGAATTGTCTTTGTTTAATTGATATTTTGAGGAAGAATTTTTTTGTTAATGGCTATGGTTATCAGGATTGTAGTCTGATATCTTGCTTGAGTCCCTTATGATGCAGTGGAAGCCCACTTGCTCTGCTTTTTAGATAAAATGATAAGTTTGTCTCTGTCTTGTCCACAATTCTGTACTACTTCCTACCACTTCCACATCACCTTCTGCAGCTGAAGGAAAGAACCTGCCATCATTTCCCCAGATGTTTACCCTTTGCTCATGTAGGCTGTTCTGTATTGTCCTAGCTATTATTCAAAGGAATCCTTTCCAAAATGTCTTATCCTATATAATAAAAGGCTAATATGAAAACTGTCCCCTCGCCTGGGAGTTCGACCAGGGGGGCGGGGCTGGCCCACCAATCACCCACGGCCCCTTCCCCCGGCCAGCCCCACCCCTGATTGGTTCTCCCCACCCCGATCAGGGTGGGTCGGCCAGAAACCATCCATGCACAAATTCGTGCACTGGGCCTCTAGTATGATAAGAATTAGGAACTGGACACATTAGGGGCCTCTTTTCCTTGTCTGTATGTAAAATTTTGATTTTTCTAAATTTTCATATACAAAAATTTCTGTAAATTTCATCAGTACCTAAAATATGTGTTTTGCAGGGGTCCATAGGCTTAACTCAAAACTGCTTTAGTTCTATGACACTTTGGTATTATGATAGATGTAGCAAATCATCTCTCCCTTTAAAACCAAGTAATATGGCTGATTGTGAATTTACAACTTTTACTTTTTCTTTTAGCTCTTTTTAAAAAATATATATATTTTATTGATTTTTTTACAGAGAGGAAGGGAGAGGGATAGAGAGTTAGAAACATCGATGAGAGAGAAACATTGATCAGCTGCCTCCTGCACACCCCCTACTGGGGATGTGCCTGCAACCAAAGTACATGCCCTTGACCGGAATCAAACCTGGGACCCTTCAGTCCGCAGGCTGATGCTCTATCCACTGAGCCAAACTGGCTAGGGCTTTCTTTTAGCTCTTAAAACTCTCAGCCATTCCAGAGTTTACTTCTGTTCCCTTAGTGTCTGTTGAGGTGATGTGATAAAAACAAAATGTAATGTCTCTCATATATCATGATGTTCATACATATTATCCTTAGTTACAAACTTAGTCTTCAAACTCCTACATAGTCTACTGAGCTGTATGCCTTATAGTTTCCCAAACATTCACAATTTATTTCATAGATGGCAAAAAATATCCCTTATTATCTAATAACCTCTGTGTATCCTAGGTATGATAAATATAGGGGGCTGCATTTCTTCTCAGGAATGGCCATTGAAATCAAATTTTCAAAGGTTTTTCCCAAGCCTGTGTCTTTTTCTTCTTCTTCTTCAGAAAACTAATATTAGAACATATAGTTTTTTGATATAAGATGGTTCTATAGCCACAAAGTTAGAAGAACATGAAGGAAAGTAGTCCGCTTCCTTTAAGTGTGTTCCATATCGTCTTGGAGTACTCACTCAACAGCTTTGCTCATAGAGCTGTAGTGAGACCAGGTGAATAAAGAGCTCTTTTCGAGTAAAATGCTCATCTATTTATATTTCTAAGACTCTAGAATATTATTTTACAGATTACATGGGCATTAATGTAAAGGCTATTTATAGGGTATTTGAAGGGGATGAGATAAGGTATTATTTTATCTAGGAAAACATCTAGGGAAAAGCCTTAAAAAGGGAAAACAGTAGCATAACAAGGAGATCCTATCCCCTTAAACAATGTCACAGGACAGTGGCACCAGATCGCCCACCACCTGGTAACTTCTTAGCATCACCAAAAGACAAAATTAAAGTTACTAGCTATAGTGAGATTCTCTCATATTTCTTTGCCCTTGCCATATTTTTCTTGTATAGAAAGATTTTATTGTCATTGAAGAACTTTATTTTGAGAATAATCTGTTCACTGAGTAGGCTAGTCAATGTTTTTGTCTTTTAGTTTGTACTTGTTTATTTTGTTAGCATTTAAATAATCTTTAAAAACTTCAAATACAGCCTGGCTGTGATAGCTAAGTGTATTGGGCATCGTCCCATGGACCAAGAGATCCCAGGTTCGATTCCCCGTCAGGGCACAAGCCCGGGTTGCAGGCTCAATCCCAGTAGGGGATGTGCAGGAGGCAGCCAGTCAATGAAATTCTCTCATCATTGATGTTTCTATCTCTCCCTCCCCATTCCTCTCTGATATATATATAAGAACCTACTACCTATGTTTAAAAAAACACAAACCTTCAAATATATTTTAAGTTTTAAAATCTTAAAATATAGAATTGCCCAAAACAGAGTCCACTCTCTTTATTTAATCCCTAAGATTTGACTTCTTCAAGTCACTGCCAACATTATATTAGAATTCCGTTTTTACAAATCCGTCCCCACTGGACTCTGGCTCCTAGAAGTCCTAGCACAATGCCTCTTGCAGGGTTAATGCTCCCAGAGTGTTTATTGAGCTGAACTGTTGAACCAAATAGTGACAAAGATGGTGGATTTTGACTGAGCATTAGAATGCCCCAGAGAAACGCATGGCTTCTTTACATTTTTGGTGGGTAGCACCACCCCAAAGGAATGCTGCAAGTAAATAACTGTAACATGCCAATATAGCTGGCTTTCTTGGGCATTTCACATTGCTTGCAATAAGCTGAATAGCAATATAGGGTAGAGAAGTGGCAGGGTAACCTCAGTATACACCTGTGTGAAAGATGTTGTGTGACACTTGAGCTGTTCCTCATTGCTCCTAAAGTTTCTCAGTGAAATGGAGTTTATGAGAGATGGGAGAAGGGCCCTCCACTTCCTGTTAGTGAAATTCTATATATATTTATATTGCACCAAGGGAAATATAGAAGTAAAAACAGTTTCTCTATATCCCATTGATTATTCTTATGCATCTGAATCTGAAGTAAGAATATGTGCTCTTGTACCCAATGCAAAAAAGAAGCATATTTATTAAAGACTAGAGGCCCAATACATGAACTCCTGCATGGGTGGGGTCTAGCCAGCCCGCCTCAATGGGGGTCAATCGGGCGGGCTGGTGGGAGGGGGCGCACGATGTTGGCTGGCCGGCCCCACCCCTAATCAGTGGGGTGGGGGTTGGCCCCGCAGTACACATCATAGCATCTGGTCATTCCGGTCATTCCATCATTCTGGTTGGTTGCCTTTGATTGATAGATAGATAGATAGATAGATATATCAATATTTTAGTAGTGACTGGCTCAATTCCTGATTACATGTTAGTGTATATTGTGTCTCAGCCATTTGTAGAACTTTCTGTGAAAATGCGCAGGAAATGTAGATATTGAATAATATCAGATATTATTACATTGTGGTGGTTTGTGTTTGGGTCAACAGGAGCCACTTAATAAGTTTGGTAAGTCAGGGTGTCTCAGATTCTTCATTTTTCAATTGTTGATATTAAAATACACAATGATAGTTCTCAGAAATGATTAGGAACGTGTAGGAAACACTTCATGTGCACATAAAATGTAGATGAAAATGAATCAATCTGAAAAGAGAAGATATGGGTAGACTCAAGTCCTAGAAAGGGTAGAAGTGGGTCAGATAACACTATTATGAATTAGTCTTAGCTAAAAGGCCAGCATAGAGAGGTAAAGAATAGAAAGGGGTAAAGATGCAGAGATATTTTTACTTGAAGGGAGAGGAGTGCAGAGCCATTTGCTGAGAGTAAAGAATATGGAGTAGGGACTGGACCAGGACTTGGGGAAAAATGGAGAGTGGAAGTATAGGGAGGCACTATAGAAATAAAAGAGAATCAGGAAAAGAAGAATAACTGCTAAATAGTAATTAATAAAGCCATTTGCTGAGAGTAAAGAATGTGGAGTAGGGATTGGACCAGGACTTGGGGAAAAATGGAGAGTTGGAAGTATAGGGAGGCACTATAGAAATAGGAGAGAATCACGAAAAGAAGAATAACTGCTAAATAGTAATTAAT
>NW_006298628.1:3007060-3026106 GCF_000327345.1 Myotis davidii
TGCCACCACTCGCCTTGCATTAATTTACTTACATGTGCTGGTTTCTCTAACAGACCATGAGCTCCCAGAGGGCAGAGGTTGTGTCTTAATTAGTTTTATAATTCTTATAGATTTCAACACATATTAGACATTCAACAAGTGTTCAGGAAATTGAACCCCCCCCAAAAAAATGTGGTTGTGGTCCAGCACCAAATTATATATATCTGAACTTGTCATATCCTAAAAACCTTCAGAGAACCTTGAGATAGTAGCAGTCTCTTGGTCTATGGTGTTTCTTACCATGTCACAGAGTGACAACTTCCCTTTCTCCTCCTTCCCTGATATCCGGAGGCTTCCCTCCCGTAGACAACAGAAATACTGAAGGTAGAAAACACTGGACCAGATAAATCCCAGATAAATGTTTACTTCCTTCAGTATAGCTTATGAGAACCAAGGCCAATGCCGGACAGCACACTGGCACTACAAAGATAAACTACAGAGACAGGAACTTTAGAAAAGGGAAAAGAGGCCACCAACAAGGACATGCTCAAGTGTGTATGTTACAACTCAGGGAAGAGAAAATGGCAGAAAAACCAAACCCACCTAAGCGTTCATGTCCCTTTGACTACTGAAATATGCTTGTGCTTAGTTGTCAACACCCTATGATCACCCACAGGAAATGAAAATGTTCATATTTATGTGGTCCTTTTCCTCCAGAGAATCCAAAGATACTTTATAAATTATAAATATGAATGCTCCTGATGCCATGTCCCTCATATTCTCTATATGCAAAATCCAGTTCCTGACGGCCAAAAATGCCCCTACCCACACCACACCACTGAATACTTAAACATTTTTATCAAATCACATTTTTTTGTCTTTAAAAATATCCTCTATTTTGAAAAGTCTACAATTCACACTATTTGTCTTCTAACCAATGCTGCATCTCTCCTACCCACACCCTTCCCCCACTAACATGGAAAGTGAATTCAATTAGATTTAAGACAAAGAGTAATTGCATTGGAAAATAGAAAAAATATCTCATCCAAGAGTGATTAAGCTCTTTACCTTATAGAGGGAGTTTAACTCTTTCAGCAAAAGAGGATCCAATGTGATAAATTAATACAGAGATTTGCTAAATCAAAGGATAGTGTCTTGCTTGAATCTAATTCCCCAGTCATCAGTGAGCTCCGCTTCAAGAGAATGGTGTGTTTATTTTAAGGTCTGTAAGAAATGTAAAGGCTGAGTCAATAAAGGGTTTTAATTTTTTAAAACTATTCTTACTTAGAAAGTAAGCGTCTTGAAGTCTGAAACTTAGACTAAACTCTTAGATTGTGGAAAGTGAACCTAACCACCTACTTTCCTAGAATTGTTTTGTGCTTTTGGAATCTGGACTTTGATAACCCCTTCCATACCCTCCATCAGAATTGGTCCAAGCAGAGTCTGAGGCCTTCGGTCTACCAAACTGCTTTGCCAACCGATTCTTACTAGTTGCTTGTCGGTGCTCATCCTGGAACTTTGCAGAAAGACAATAGAGCAGCGTAATGTGACAGGGTCTTTTGAGGACGTCCTAGAACTTGAGATGACCAATTAGGTAGGGATGACTGACATACAGGACTTGTATTTGCCATACCCCATTTTTGAGATGGGGAGGGTTGTCAATTGCAGAGGAAACTGAAAAGGTAAATATGGGAATAACTAGACAATCTGGAGTTAAGGGACAGGTCAGGTGTATATTTGGCTGCCATCAGCCCTATGGAGTGGCTGCTCAAGGTTGCAGTCTAGCAAACAGAAGAAGAGATCTTTCTGGGGCAGGAAATGAATTCAGGTACCTTGAACTAAGAAATCTCCCTTCCTGGGCTTTTCCCCACCTGTATTATTCAGGCATTTCATACGTATCCATGTGGATTGATTTAAGGAAGACTGCAAAAATTTCTGCATCTGGCCGTGTTTTAATATCCTTAATTAAACTGTCTTAGTAATGGTGAAGTTCTGTAGGCCCGATCCATATATTTCTGTGTGTCCTCTTTAAGAATCTATAAAGTAGGTACTATACCTTTTTTAGGCCACATTTAGGAAGACTCTAGCCGCACAAGGCTTGGGCTAGGTTTTGAGCTGAGTGTCTCGTGATGGCATGTATTTTTCTCTAAAGCAGCTATGTTTTTGAATGTTGATGAGACCCTACTTGTATTTGCTTGATGTTCTAATACGGTGGTGGGTCTGATTTTAAAAGTGAGAGCAAGGGAATAAAAGTTGAATACTTGTCTTAAAAGTTTTGTTCTACCTGTCTCACCATAAGACCTTGTTTTGCCCCACTCCTAACTAGGGACAATAATATCTGTAATTATGTATGAAGTAATGCATATTGTTCTCGGAGAGCTGCTGGTGAAGGACACTGTGTAAGTTAATCCCAATGTTAATATATCTATGTTTTAACCCATATCTTAAGAACTCTGTTATTCATCAGACAATTTCATTTATGACATGTCCTTCTTTTGTTACATTTCTTGTAACTCCTGAGACAGAGAGTGGTCCTTTCAAGTTTGATGGAGGTAGTTTTCAGGACAATCTAACAGAGAGGTTACAGTTCAATTTCCACTAGCAGGACTTCAGAAGAGGCAAAAAGAAAAATGGCTTGAGTTTCTGAAGCTTCTGTGCTTTTTTAAAAAAAAATAATTAAAGCTGCCCAGCTGGTGTGGCTCAGTGGTTGAGCATCGACCTATGAACCAGAAATCACAGTTCGATTCCTGATCAGGGTTGTGGGCTCCATCCCCAGTGTGGGGCGTGCAGAAGGCAGCCAATCAATGATTCTCTCTCATCATTGATGTTTCTCTCTCTCCCTCTTTCTCCCTTTCTCTTTGAAATCAATAAAAATATATTTTAAAAATAATAATTAAAGCTGATAAAAATGCAAATGATTACTTACATTCTGAATATTTTATGATACTAGTGTATTTTTTCTCCCCCAAATCTAAGAATGTATCATTTTTCCAAAGACTAGAATGGAGAGAAGACCAGCTAACCAAGATACAAGGAATGTGTGGCAATGTGTACTGACTGCTGATGTAAGTCTTTCTTCACAGCAGGATTTGGACAGAAACTCACCACTTAATCGAATAGTTCAAATGCCACTGGGTAGGAAATTTTAGTTAGAGTAGACTACTAGTAAACTTAAAGTATACAAACTTCTATGTATTCTGGCAACATACACAGTATTTTCAAATATCAAACAAATTTTAAAGAAATCTTTTGTGCTCTTATGCCAATTGTGGGTACTGGGACTTTGAAGTATTCCTTTTATACTGTAGCTGTTGTGTGTGTGTGTTTTTTTAAAACAACAACAATAATCTCGCTTTATTTTCCTTTTTATTTTTGAGCTGTTTGCAACCCCCTTTTGAATAGCAAGAAACAATGCAATTAATTTTCTCCAGCGCAATCATGCATAGATTTAATAAGCATCTGAAGGTAGGATCCATCTGCAAAGTATGCGTTGCATGTTAAATTACTTCTCTTCTGTGGATTTTTTTTCTTTCCAAACCTTAATTAATTGAAGAAAAAAATGTTTATTAAAGTGGGAACAGGCTGGGCTCTGGCTCTCCGCCTCTGGTTCAAAAGTTCATACAATTCCCTGAAGGCTCGTCTGAATGTGTGTGTCTCCCTCTCACAATCTTTCTTTCTCTGTCTCTATTGGAGGGATGAATGCCTAGAAAAGGTGTATTATGTTGTTCCCAGGATCAATTTTAATAACCTGAACTTGAGTAAACTAACTTTTTTGTGTGTATAGATTTGCATACATTATGTATTTATATAAATAGCACATATACACAGACACACAAATGTGTCATTTACCCCTTTTCCTGTTGCTTAAAATAAAAAAAAATGATATATTTTCAGTGGCATCTCTAAACAGGATGTAGGTGGAGAGCAGGAAGTACGTATAATTCTACAGGTGGATCTCAGACAGGAAATTAGAGGAATCATGTATGAACATAAGCTACATCTTTATGGATAAATTTAGACCAGAAGAAAAATATTAAATCTATCCCAAGTAGAAAAATATCTACCCATAACCAGAGAAATGGAAAAACATAAGTAAGAGGATGTGACTCACTCCTGTGAGGTGCTTTGGAGACAGAAGATATTGCCTGACCTGAAGTGAGCTTTAGGTGAGCTAGGTGAAAAACAGCACCTTTATTGTAAAATGAAAATATTACCTGGAAGATGAACTCAGAATTTTTTCAATGTTTTTTTGTTTTGTTTTTTTACTTTAAAGTAAGAGGTTTTTTTTCTCCTTTAACACGAGGGAGGATTGCACAGTCACTTCTAGATTTAGGAGTAGGTGAAACCAGAAAGCAGTGGTGAACTTGACTGTGATCTCACCTGGTTGAAGTCTCCTTCCCTTTGCCCAGTCGCTCCTTGTGCAGCACAGTCTTCATGTAGGGGCTTAGTGGAGGGTTTTCTACAGGTTGTTTCATTTTCTCTTTGGACTCTTGTACAGGGTACCTCAAGTCACTGGGCTGTTAGTCATTTTAACTTGTTTTTAAATAGACATTTAAATAGGGAAAGCCAAGCAATATGGAAAGCTATTTTAGTTTGGCACAGATGCAGCTAGTCACGTTGGCCCTTTCATTATGCATGTCTACCACCCTATACTCTTGCTGAGTGTCACATGAGTCATGCGGACATTCCCAGGAGAAATTTTGATGAATCAGCATTCCATATGTTTCTCTTGTTGCCACTGCACGTTGACATGCACACATTTGGGCCACATTTGCAAACTTGTAAAATAAATTACATGGAGGTGATGCTGAAAGATGAGCACTAGGTAACAGTTATAATTGTTGTCTTGGAAACTTGAAGATCGTCCTATACCATGTAGGGCATCTACTTAACGCGTATACCATTCCACAATCTCCCCCTACCCAAAATTCTATGACTTTTGGGGAAATCTCGCCGTTGCTTTCTAAACAGATTTCGGTGTAGACTTCTGTGAGAATCCTGAATTGAATATCTGTGGGTTCCACAAATGACATGCATGTAAATAACATACCTGTGAAAGGAGGATGTGTGGGCCCTTGCTCCTATATGCTTATGTCTCTGTTGGCGTAGATTGGCGTCCTTGGTGAGCTATTCAGTGACATTTCAGAACCATTTCCCTCTGCAGAAAACCTGCAGTTGTGTTTCTTTAGCTGACACTGTGGCACTTGGCACTTGAAATTGCTAGTTAGAAAAAAAAAATGTTGAGGCCGGTGGCTGTAATCAGCGTTGTTGCTGTCTGTTTCCTCAGACTAATAGCAGAGCGATCCGAGTCTGAGAGTTCAAACAGAGGTTATCTTTCCCAGGTAGCATCTCGTCCAACGAGAATTTGATTTTTTTCTATAGGACTTTACTCCATTAGATTAATGAAATTTCAATGAGAGCCTGGCGCCCCCTGAAGCTTTGTTAAGAAAACAAATGGTGATTCTGTAGGTGTGACAGCTTGCTTGGAGAGTTACGAGAAGGTGAATACATCCCCACAATCCAGGCAGCCTGGAACACATTGATCTCTATTTAAAGCACCAATCGGATTTTTGTTAATTATAAATGATTGATCTGCAGTTTTTCCCTCTCTCTCCTCTTATATGTGAGGGCGCCCCTCCTTTCCCCACTTCTAACTTCTTTGCATGCTGAGTGCAGAGCTTTTTGTTTAAAGGGACAATCATAGAGAGCAAATTATAGCAGGACCCAGAAGCAATGCTATTGTGAATGTCATTGTCACAGCATTCACGGTGCACCCGATGGAGGTGAGCCCTGAAGTAGATTTCAGATGGACCCTACGTTCCCTCTTTATTTGTCTCATTCCTAAAATAAAGAATTATTTTAACGAAAATAAAGCCATTAGAATCATTAGAATAGTGTATAGACACTACCATTATTATGTTTTAAAACCTGAATTGTGAGTCCTCCAAACCAATTCCCCAGTATTAACTCTGAACCACAGTGCATACCTTGTACGCACCAGGGCATGATGTGTGACCAACCAACCCCGTATGTGACAACAGGGTGGGTGAAGGAAATATCTCTGACCTTAAATCTCAATTTATAGGCATTTAGGTGATTAATCCACCTTTTATCATCTCCGTGGAGTGTTTTTTTAATAATGTTTAGAAGCAATACTGTACTCAAAAGCTGACACATATATTATTCCTGATAATTGCTCTCCACCTAGTTCCGAAGAGCACAGAAACACGTCCCCCGCTTTTTTGTGAAAGTATCTTTAGTGAACATATCTGAGCATTAAATGCTTACTTATTGAATACAAAAGCACATAGTTGCTTCTATGTTATTTGTAACATTACAATACATAAAGAATATAATTTACACAGCTCTTAGGAAACATACTTGTAAAAAATTATAGTTTCAGGAGTACAGGGCTTAGTGGATTGCATTGAAAACTACATAGATTCACACTTCTAACTCAAATGCAGCTTTTATGAATGTTCATTTCTTAAGTTGGAGCCCTTAATTAAGTTTTCCGACATACCTTTTCAAGTTGGAACCCTGAATTTGCCCGGGTGTTGTTGTGTGTTTTTTAATTGTCCATATAATCCATGCAAAGCACAAGACACTTTTTCTAGGCCAAGAATCTTAAAGTAGTTTTTAGTTTGCAGTGACGTGCTTCTGCAAAATCTTTTAGATCTGAAGAAGTATTGCTTCATTTCTTCAAAAATCCTGAAACTTGTTCAACTTCCTTAAGAGTTGCTGTATCACTAATTATATATTATAAACTCTCACTAACATACGAGCAATTCTACCTTTAAAACAGCAGTATACCTCAGATATAACAGACCATAATCTCTCCACACCCCAAATTCTGTAATTTTTGGAAGAAGCTCACTATTGCTTTCTAAACAGTATTATGGACTTTATAATACTCACCCAAATATGAAGTTCTGACAGAACTTAGCCATGAGGTCATTATTTAATGACCCTGTAAGTACTCTCAGGAAAAAATAGACTTAAAGTGTAATTTTGGCCATGTGCTGTTTGTTCTCAGCATTTCAAAACATTTTTCTTCTCTTTATAACTGCTTATTATTTTTATTATAATATTTTTAAATTAGCAAAAGTTATTAAGGCAGTTTATAAATACTTGTAACTATAACTTTTGAAATCAGATTTTGCATTAGCCAAAGAAAAAAAGCAATATGACTTTTTTACAAATACTAACACATTTGGACAGTTGTTGATGTCAGTGTCTAAATAATAAGTGACCAATGGCAACATTAAGAAATGGGTGATCATGGTAAATTCACCAAGTTGTTTTCATAACATGTTTCCAAAGAGCTGATTTTTAACTGTTTTTATTTTATTCCTGTTGGTGGTTGTGGGTTTTTTAAAAATAGGCTAACTAATGATTTTCATTAGTGTATCTGTAATTTATGTGATCTTAGCAGGTTCTACCAAGGTTAAATAATTTAAGGAAACAAACCAGGTTAAATGGGAGCACACAAAGACATCAACTCCTATAAGACTAGTGGAATCATTGTATATTAATATGATTTAGGGAGCTACACACCTCGATGGAATAATTGTTATTATATCTACAGAGCCAGATGGCACGAGGGGTAAACAGCCATGGAGCACCTCCAACACAAGTGTGGCAGGTGATCGTTAAGGTGTTCTTGCATCCTGCTCACTCATCTTATCATTGGAATCTGCATTACTGTTTGCAAACTGCAAAATGGTTTAATTGCTAGTACGCAAATTTTTCAGAACGGGTCTATTGTTCCATAGGAATATACGATACAGAGTGTCCTTCGCTGGAGAATAGATGAGGTAGAATAAATGAGAATTGATGAGGCAGCTACCTGGATTTGTGTGGTTAGTACTGTATTTTTTATAAGAAAGAGACAGGAGAGTCATTTTTTTGTTCTAGCATCAGTGGCAACAACAACAAAAAATGGTGTTTTCTGAAATTTTAAAAAATGAATTCACAAATTTTCAGTGAAGTAAGCTCTGGTAATTACTGTTATCCAAATAACCCTAGGAAGAAGACCAAAAGTTACAAAATTGTGTGCTCCCAAAGCGAGAGAAACCCAAGTTCTGAGAAGTATATTTAATTTCTTGGAAAATATATTCCCTTTTTATTGTTTTGAAAACTTAAATTGATTTCTGCTAACTCTACCCAATTGGAGAAAACTCATTCATTTATTCAACAGATGTTCATTGGGCACCTACTACGGGCCAAGTACTGTTCTAGGCACTGGGGATACATCCATGTAAAAACCCTGCCCTCATGGAATTTACATTCCTGGGAAGGGGGCAACACATGATATGTGAATATAAGAAGATATGGGAGAGAGAGTGTGCTAAAATAGAGTGTACAAGTGTAAGATTTGTTTTTCCCTTAAGACATAAAAGAGGCAATCTAAGAATAATAAAAGAGGCTGCAGAAGTTCTTGTTTATCAATTTCATCAATCCATATGAAATTTCTAGTGAGTTAACTGATAAGGTACCTGTGGTTTCATCCTCAACTCAGTGGCCAGTGTTAGAGTTAGAATGAGTTCGTGTAAGCTTAGGTTTTCTTGGCTTAAATTAAATGTAATAGAGTTACATAAATTTTTTATGATTTGGCTGCTTTCCTTTGATAATGGCTTTGGCCAGGTAGCTCAGTTGATTAGAACATCATCCCGCTATGCCAAGGTTGTGGGTTCAGTCTATAGTCAGGGTACATACAAGAAGCAAGCAATAAATGCATAAATAAGTGGAACAAAAAATCGATATTTCTCTCTGCTTCCCCGTTTCTCTCTCAAATCAATCAATAAAAAACATTTTAAGCACATTATCTTTAATTATAACTAATTCTTAAATTGTCCTTTGCTCTACCTTATATAATCCATGTTTTCTGGGTTATAAATATCAAGGACATAAAACTAACCTCGTATTGGGTTATTTATCAGAGTATCTTTAGTGGTTTTAGATTTCCAGACACATAAAACAGATTTTCCAAAAGTCTAAAATATAGGAAGTTCCTCAAAATTTTGGGACCTCATAAAATAATCCTTTTGTCCCCTAATATCAAAAGCATCTCAATCCAGAGATTATATTCCTCACCCTACTCCATGGTGCCATTGACTAACTCCTGAATTTTAAACTAATGTTCAGTTCTTCACCAGAAGTAGTTTATCATATAACTCAGCTACTCTTAGGATGAAACGCAGTACACGCTGTGAAATATTCCTTTAGTTTTGGTGAAAAGGTAAAATTCATTTTGTAATATGAATTTTAAATTCTTAAATATTAAGAATAAAAAATATATATGCTTATTGCTGCATTTAAAAATTACTGAAAGGATGTGTTCCAAAGTGCTAATGGCTACAGGTTATAACATAATATTAGTAAATATAGTATTTACTCTTTCTTTGCACTCTTCTTTATTTTAATTTTTTTCGACAATGAGCTTGTATTTTTTGTAATGAAGAAAACTCTCTCACTATTATATTTAGAGACTAAAAATTGTGTTGTTTTTTTCTTAACACAAACCTCACAGCTGGCAAGTGTATGCAGGTCAGTTCTGCAAACAGAAAGTTGTAGATATCAGCAAGCATCAAGATTTAGACAATACCATGAAATTATGAATCTAAGCTATCTCTATTCATTGTACTTGAAAAGTGCTGTGCAGAATTTGATCAAATCATCACATTTTTGGTGGCACTTTTGTTTTATTCCCAAGAATTGTTTTAAGTAGTAAGCTGCTCAATTTCTATAGCAACATGCCAGATATACTAAATTTCATGAGGAAACATGTTTTTAATTTCAAGCCTTTGAATATGGTCTTTCTCATAAGAATGAGATTTTATGAATGTATAAGAAAAAAAAGAAGCTTGGAAACTTTATTTCTTTTAACAGTCAACAATATTTAGCCTATCAGAATGTTTGAATGGATAAACATCCCTACTGTTTTAATTTTGAATATAGATTGTTTCGTGCTGATGGGAACTATTGTTAATTTTAATAAAATTAACTTTATATTGTTATTTCACCGCTTTATAATAATTTTACATGGCACCCCGGGGATGCCTCTGTTTTACATTATCAGGTGTCACATTTGCCATTTGGTGGGTATAGCTGCGTTCAGCTTCACTTCTCTATTCAATTGCCTGAAGCCATACTATTCATGTTACATTACAAGTAGCTGCATTGCTATACGCTGCACAAGTTTATATACTTTTATTTTATATGTATATATCATTTTTGCATTTTCTTAAAATCACTGTTTTGTGCTATTTACCTGCATTCCTGTTACTTGCCTTTAGGTAGACATAGTTATAACAAGTTAGCTAAGATAACTTAGCCATCTGCATCAAGTACTAACATATATTTTCAACCTAGTGTAGTCAGTCATGATTTTGATACAACCCGAGAGAGTGCTTCATTGTTTTTGATAAGAGTTATAATCTGATAAGCCCTTTAAAAATAACTTTTTAAGTGGAGTTATTGCTTAAGGGGAAATTATTGATGACTTTCATAACTCACTGTCTGTCGGACAGATCACTGAGAGATAATCAATCAAAACACATCTTCATTAAATGCTACCACTTGGCTTATACTCTCCCAGGAATTCATAGAAATCAGACAGACTAGCAAATAATCTGTAAGAGGATTGAGTATTTGTCAAATTAAAGACCACTGTTACTAAATACACAGTAATTAAAGATATACCAAGTTCCTCCTGAGTCCGTTCATGTTTTAACTTTTTACATTTTTTTAAAATGTAAGTTTGTGGCTTAGCTTTAAAGTTTAAGTTTTCTCTACTTTGAATTGTTCTATTATATGCTTTATCATGCTGGTAGTAAGGTGTGGAGTGTGTTAAAACAGTTTGGTTGTGTCCAATATTTATTGTGGACAGTTCAGAATATGCATTGTAGGTAGACTTTCTTTTCCACTTGAGTTTGTATATATATGTTGATATACAAGCTGGTCTCTTGTCTGAGATCCTGTATGCAGCTGACTGGTATTTGATTGATAGGCTAATGATTCCTATAATCAGAGGCGCATTTCCCCAACTGATAACTGATTTAAAAAATAGAATAATCAATTTAGCTCCGCTTTAGTAGTGGTAGACAGAACTGCATATACTGAGTACTGAGAGACTTCTATGAAAGTGTGCTGTATGTTGGTATTTTTGTTTTTTAGAATGTATTTCATTTTTTCTTCTCATACCAAAAATTTCTGTGGCTCATAGGAACTGTGTCTGCTTTGAATTACACCATTATTCCATATATATTAGTAGTGATCATAGATCACTTTCTTTCACATTTTCAATTTTTATATTTTGTGTATTCTCTTTTCGTTAGAATCTTCAAATAAATTATTATGGTTGTACTTTCGTTTCTACACAATAAATGCAACTACCCTCACATTCTCTTACAGTGTAAGTTGCCTATTGAATATCTATTTTTCATTTTCTTTTATTATTGTGAAATCTGTAGGTTTGGGGAACGTTGTTGACTATAGGCAGTGAAAGCGTGGGGCCAGGTGGTATGAGCCACTCCTGTGTTGTATTGTGACACTGGTATGACTTCCAAAGTGACTTTGATGAAATAATTAAAATTATTTAGCAAATTAAGATGAGCGTTATGAAGAGAAATTATAAAAAAGGGGGGGGGTAGGGCAATTATTAAACTGATTTCAAGCCCCAAAGAACGCTTGCTCTTGAAGAAGTGTGTGCTCATTATGGGGATGTTGTAGATGTTGGCTTTAGATAGTGTGTGCCTTTTGAATGCTTATGTGGCTATCCATTCAGTAAGTCCTAGTTGGCTGTCTGCCTCTGGGCTGAATTCATAGACTTTATCTTTCTTTTTCTAGTTCAGATATTTAGAGCTCCTATATGTGCCATTTGAAAAGTAGTACTTATGCCATTGCAATGGCAATATTGCGGAGAACTTTCTTGTAAAAATGTAGCAGGATGTGGAGAGAATTTGGGGGTAAAAATTGTTTGCATAACCCGCCCCCCCCCCTGCCCGTTCTGAGCCAGAATTGGAGGCAAATGACCCACAATGTGTACAAAAATTCAATGACTATGAGTATATTTTTGAATTTTTACAGGGAAACTTATTTGAAAAAGATTTTACAAAGTCTCTGAATGTGGGTAATTTGAATAATGTTTATAAATATTTTACCTGCCTTGAATACATGATTAGTTTTGTCCAATAACAATTTCAGAGTAGCTAATGTGGCAATATAAATATGAATATTTAGGGAGGCATTTTCTCTTTATATAGTAAATATATGATTAGTAATGATTTCTTTTACAGAAGGCTTTTTATTGCACATTGCTTTATAAAGGAAACAAAGTTAAGTCTGAAGAATTACATAATGAAATCTGGGAGTAGGTAGTTTTAAGTATAATTATAAAAGTGAAAATGTGTAATTTATACTTTCATAACACCTTTCATTGAAGGTTATGAAAATAAGTCTTATGATGTATCCCAGACTTTAAATTTCTTACATGCCTCCCTATATAATTGAAACAACTTCCCTACAATGGTCTAACAATAGTCCTACACTCAAAAATACCTAAAATTTAGCATCGTGCAACAAATTCTCTCCATAAAATGAGAGATTTTTCTTATTGTTTGTTTATATATTCCCTTCTTCCACTGAGCATCTGAAGTAGCCTCCCTCAGTTTCTATCAAGAGACTTTTATCCAAACTAAGTAACTACAATCAAAAATTAAAATTGCAAACATTTGTTGAGAGTGTTGTATCAGGCATTGTACTCTCTGCTTCCCATATAATACCTCGTTTTAACTCTCATACTAATTCTGTAATCCAGATAGCATTATCCCCATTTCACAGATGAGGAAACTAAGAATCAGAAAGGTTAAGTAACTTTTCCAAAACTCAGCTGTGGCACAGCAAGAACGTTAACTGATATCTCATTCCAAAGGCAGATAGATGTCTGAGAAGATGAGGAACAGAATAAGGAACGACGTTCTGAATTCCTGTGTTCTATTCTCACCATACAGTTGCTCTTCATGGCTTTTGTGATTTCTGGTCGAGAAAACGATGAACAATAAAATTATAGAACTAGTGTAAGGCCAAAGGATCAAAAAGGGCTCATGGGAAATCCTGGCATAGGGGCTCCCTTTTTCTCTCTAGACCCAGCATGACCAGCAAAAGAAGTTGGTATTCTGTAAAGAAGTATAGGTGTTTAATGTAGTCCCATTTACTGGTTTTTGCTTTTATTGCTTGTGCTTTTAGTGTCATATCCCCAAAAAAATGTTGCCAAGTTCAACACTAAGGAGATTTCCCCCTGTTTTCTTCTAGGAGTTTTATGGTTTCAGGTCATATCTTTAAATCTTTAATTCATTTAGACTTTATCTGAAAACCATATATCTGATAAGGGGTTAATATCCAAAATATATAAAGAACTCATACTACTCAATAACAACAACTACAAACTATCCAATTTAAAAATAGGCAAAGGAATTGAGTAGACATTTTTCCATAGAAGACATACAAATGGTCAACAGGCACATGAGAAAATGCACATCACTCATCATCAGGGAAATGCAAGTCAAAACCACAGTGAGGCCCCGGCTGGTGCTCTCAGTGGTTAGAACACCAGCCCACAGACTAGAGAGTTGTGGGTTCAATCCCCAGTCAAGGGCACACGCCTGGGTTGTGGGTTTGCTCCCCACGCCCAGTTGGGGCATGTGTAGGAGGCAACCAGTCAATGTGGCCCTCTCACATCGATATTTCTCTCTCTTCCCCTCCCTACCTCCTTTCACTCTCTTTGAAGAAGCAATGAAAATAAATATCCTCCGATAAGAATTAACAACAATGGAAAAAACACAATGAGCTATCACCTCACACTTGTTAGAATGGCTACCATAAAAAAAGACAAGAGCTAAAGTGCTGACAAGGATGTGGAGAAAAGGGAACCCTGGTGCACTGTTACTGGGAATTTAAATTGGTGTAGGCACTATGGGGAACAGTATAGAGGTTCCGCCAAACATTTAAAAATAGAACTACTGTAGAATTCAGCAAGATCCCACTTCTGGACATATATCCAAAGGAAATGAAAACATTATCTTGAAGATATCTCTGCACTCATGTTTATTACAGCATTATTCACAATCGCCAAGATATGGAAATAATGTAGGTGTTCATAATGGACAAATGGATAAAAGGCTTTACACGCACACACAGAGGAATATTACTCAGCCATGTGAAAGAAGGAAAGCCTGCCATTTGAGACAACATGGATGAAATTTGAGGGATGTATGCGAAATGAACTGTCAGATTGAGACAAACGCTTATACATATAACACCTTCTATGTGCTAAAATGTCCAATTCATAGAAACAGAGTAGAACGGTGGTTACCAGGGGCTGTGGAATAGCAGACAGGGGGAGATGTTAGTCAAAGGCTACAAACTTCCAGCTGGAAGATGACCAGGTTCTGGGGGTCTGGTGCACCCCACTGTGGTTGTGGTTAACAGTGCCGTGTCATGTACCTGAAAGTTGCTAAGAAAGTAGAACTTACGTTCTCACAACAAGGGGGACATGGACATTATGTGATGTGATGGGGGTGTTAGCAAAAGCTACGGAGGTAATCATTTTGCAATATATGCGTACCAAATCAACACATTGTATACCTTAAGTTTACACAACTTACGTGTTGATTATATAGCAATACATCTGGAAGAGGAAAAGGACAGTTGTAGAAATGTCTTCTGATCCTCTCCTAAAATCAGCTCTCCCGTCTTATTCACTGCTCATTCAGGAAGAGCTCAAATATTTTATTTATTTATTTATTTATGTATTTATTTATGTATTTATGTATTGTTAATCCTCACCTGAGGATATTTTTCCCATTGATTTTTAGAGAGAGTAGAAGGGAGAGGGAATGAGGGAGAGAGAAAGAGAGAGAGCAACATCGATGTAAAAGACACATTGATTGGTTGCCTCTCGCACATGCCCTGACCAGGGCTGGGGATCAAACCTGCAACCCACAGGTGCGTTTCCTTGGCCAGAAATCGAACTTATGACCCTCCAGTGCACAGGCCAACACTGTAACCACTGAGCCATGCCGGGTGGGATGGAAATAGCTCAAATATTTTGCTGTTTCTTTCCTCATCTATAATAACACCCTGACCATTGAGAAAATACCCCAAAGAATATTTAGAGATGGCTGTGAAGATTTGGAGAACTTACAGAGGGAAAATACCAAAGGCATTTTGAAAAATGGCCTTCTCTCTTTGTCAGGAGAGGCCTCAGGCTTCCTGTGAGAGAACTCTCCATTTAATTGCTTTGTAGGCTAATCCATACCTTCCTGTCTTTCGATATGACTGCCATAAATCTCAAGCAACTACGAATTTCACTGTGTACTGCCTGGAATCTGACGCTGAAAACTTCAGATCTGGTAACCTGATCAGAGTTTAATGACTACTGTGGGAGAACTCTGTTAAATTGTGAACAAAACCCAAGTGCTTTCCGTCTTGTCATGTATGTCTGTGCCAGACTCTTTGGCAGCCCATGAAAGCCTGGTTTGCCCAGACTTGGCTAAAGTTTAATTTTCTGTAAGATTTCTAAGCTTCTAGGACTGCTAAAATATGTCCTCTAGTGTAAGGTAGAATGAAATTATCACAGAATATTTGAATCCCTCAGTTGCTTATAGAAAAGGGACAGATCAAATATAAGTGTATTTTCCCCCCACACTGTGCCAGTTGTGTTTTTCAGAAGCTATTTCTGAACATGGTGATAGAGCACATCTGAACATAGAAGTCACCTGTGTCCTCACATCTAAGCCTCCTTTACAGATCACCACCTTCAGAACTGGCAGAGCCCACCGTAGGCTGCCTGCCTCTGAGTACACTGGAAGGAATGCCATTTCATAAATAACCTTTGCTACGGCGGCAAACAATTTTTCTGCATGTCCTGACAGCTATGCATGAATGGCCTGTTTCAATGTTCCAAACTCACCATAAAATTTCCATTTGGTATAGAATGTCTTGAAAGAAACTGATCTTTACAAATTATTACTTACCTTTATTAGCAGTTCTATTTGTAACCCACTTTTTAAAAAACATTATAAAAGGATCTCCTCATTAAAATTCATAACAACAATAAATGTTTGCCATAAATGGTGTGTAGGGTTGGTCTGTCAACAGGTTGGTAGCTCCCCCTAGGTCTAGGAGAAGGGACCGTGTGGGGTTTGGCTAAATAGAAACAGGAACCAGAAGAAGAGGTAAAGGAAGATTTCAGGATGTGAAACGGAGGAAGCAGCTGGTTTTCCTGTGAACTGAGTTTAAGAGAAGCAAACAGTTTCAAAGTTACATCCAAAGCATTCAGCCTAAGAGGGCTGGGCAGGGAATGGCATCAAAGCAGAATGAGTAATCAGGGCGCTGAAAGAATGACAGGTGAGAGTCGACATTCATCAAGAGTTTATGTGGGACAGGAGGGAAGTGGGGTCTGGTCTCACAGAAGCAGGCTGGCTGGAGTCCCCCTTCCGGCCCTAGCCGGAGCCAAGCCCATGGGGAAGTAACTAGGTACCAGGAACCCAGACAGGAGGGCCAATTAGGCAAAGTGAGAGCACATTGTTCTCCTGACACCTAAGTGACTACCCCGCCTGTGGGAAATGATGGGGAGCAGCAGCTTGTAACCAGCCCTTACTTGTAACTGCGGATGAGTGTCCAAGAGCCAATGAGACGCCACCCCTGCCTGCCCCACATCTCCGTTAGGGTGAAATATCATCCGTCAGCCAGTCAGCAAAGACTCGATCTCCTCTGTGTGGTTCTTATTGGCCCGAGCCTGTTGCAGCTGTAGATGGCAGCGGTTAAGATAAGCATCTTTAGTCAAGCTCGGTTTGAAAGGGTTAAATAACGCACAGAGCACGAGGGACTTGCACTGTGAGTTGAGCCCAAGCAATCTGACTCCAGAGCTAATCTTGCTTTAACCGCTCAGTTATGCTGCCTTACAGAGAGGAGGGAGAAGGATAGACAGTTAGAAACATCGATCAGCTGCCTCCTGCACGCCCCCTACTGGGGATGTGCCCGCAACCGAGGTACTTGCCCTTGACCAGAATGGAACCTGGGACCCTTCAGTCCGCAGGCCGATGCTCTATCCACTGAGCCAAACCGGTTAGGGCAGCCTGCTCTTAAATTTAAGATACAATTTTAAGCACATCTTCCCCTTAGGAACCTTTCTCCAGTTCTCTGTCGTATTCCACCCTAATCACAACTTTCCCCTGTATTCTCTCAGCAGTTACGTATTTTTGTCTAAAGACACTAAACTTTTTATTCTTCACTGTTGTTAATGCTGCTTTGAGTTATTCTCAAGTTGCTTAAGATAGGTCATTATTTTGATGACCTGGACAACATAGCGAGCTCCCACAGGGCCTCAGCAGTGTTTCTTGACCTAGTTCACTTATTTGCTGGAGCTACAAATAGGAGAAGCATGCCAACCCAGCTGGCTCTTAAGGGTCTACTAATTATTGTTAGAGAATCCAGGAAAGATTACCCCAGCAAGATCCTCAGACCAAGAATCCCACATATTTGATGACTTGAGTAACTTATTACATTTCATAATTAGCAGTGGAATTCTGGGTGGCAAAGGAAGCGCATTTGCCCCTGAACATCCTACCGGGAACTCAGATCAGGAGTCTCTTGACATTGTAATTATCTATATTTTAGAAACAGCCAATGTGTCTAGGCCAGAACTTTATTGGTATTTCGGTGTTTGAATAATTATTAGATCATATTATGTCCCTAAAATAGGAGCCTGACTCTCCCAAACATCTTGTTAACTAAAAATTTCATTAGTTTATGGCTATTTCAGGGATCTTAAAGTACTTGCTCTTTTCTGGCCAAATTAAGAAAATAATTACAAGGAATTACAAAATTGCTAAGGGTGGATGGTGTTTTATAGTTATTGTTCCCTCAAATGAGTGGATTTGCATTCAGCAAAGGAGCACAAAAATTGAGCAGTTTTTCTTACAGAAAAATAAAAGCAGTTTATGGGTATGGGTGGTTAGACTGTGGTTTTGTAATATGCTAGTATTGGGGGGAGCTGATGAAGGATTAAAGGAACTCTATAATATTTTAGACACTTTCTTTTAAATCAAAAACTATTCCAAAGTTAAAAAGGTTTTTTTAAAAAAAAAATAAAGACATCATTTGGTGTAATATTTTAGACACTTTCTTTTAAATCAAAAATTATTCCAAAGTTAAAAAGGTGGTTTTTTTTTAAAAAAAAAATAAAGACATCATTTGGGTGGAGGTGAGGAGTGAATGGGAGATAGAAGAGACAGGATTGGCCAAGAGATGATAATTATTGAAGCTGGGTGATAGGTACAGGAGGTTTATTATACCATTTTCTCTATACTTGTACATGTGTGAAATGTTTAATAATAATTTTAATCTAATAAATAAGAAAATATAAGAAGAGGAAGTATGTACAGTTTGACCAGGGGAAAAAACGTAAGAATTTTCTAAATGATAGTTGTTAGCTGAGACAAAGTTGTATTACTTTGCATTCTTATCCTTGGTGCACAAAGCATAAAGTATATGCTTCTGTAACTTTTTAAATTCCAGAATATATATTTCTTATTGCACTTGGCTATTATTCTTCAGGTTATTTTATTATTACAGTGCTAAAATATATTCCGGCAATAAACTAGAAATCTTTTAAAAGTTGTCTTACCTATCCATAGACTAGGTATACTTATTTTATAAGTTTGGCTTTTATTATTGTTTTTCTAAACAATATAAAGTCACATCATTGGCAGATATTTTCCCATTGTTTTTACAATAAATGTATGCTATTCCAAAGATAATAAATTATACTGGGTCAACACTGATGGGTAAGAAGTTTCAAGTACCATGTTAGAACTTAAACCGTGGACCATTACATGGTGGCGAGAATGTTGATTTCTTATTTTCTAAGTCCTCCCTTTAAAGATACCTGAATTAGAGGGTTTCCTTATAAATAAATTTCCTTAATTAGTTTGGGTATACAAAGGGCTTTCTCTAAAGCACAATTTTTAATATTTTTTAAATATATTTTTATTGATTTCAGA
>NW_006298628.1:3026257-3053763 GCF_000327345.1 Myotis davidii
CGTGGAACACTTTAAAAATGTGAACTGTATATCTAGACTGCCTAGGTCTGAACACAGGTTCTGGTTTGAGTTTTTATAGCAGCTTCCTTCACAATAATCCCAAACTGAAAATAACCCAAATATTCATCACCTAGTAAGTGGATTAAAAAAAATTGGTATATCCACATAATGAAACACTATTCAGCCATATAAGTGATAAACTACTGATACATATAACAACATGGATGAATCTCAAATGTTTTATGCTAATTGAAGAAAGTCGGACATAAAAGATTAGGTACCATATTATTTCATTTATAGAACATTGTTTTAAAAAGCAAAACTATACACAAAAATATAGATCAATGGTTGCCAGGGGTGGGAGGGAGTGGATGGACTGCAGAGAGGCACATGGGAACTTTTTGGAAATATTCTCTATCTTGATTTGGTAAGGATTATACAATTACATATATGTAGTTGTTATACATATTTATATGTTTGTCAAATATACAGGATGGGGTAACAGTATGTTTATGGTTGTTCATATGGAAAATAATACAATCATTAATAAATAATAATACAAGAGTAAACTCTGTGTTTTGCATACTCCCAGCTCTTTTGCCCCACCCTATATGTACATGTGGCAAAGAACTCATATATCACTTGATTCAAGAAGGACATCTGACCTAGAGCAATAACAATAGGCTTGTTCATGGAAGCCAGACAAATAAAAAAGGGTTCTAGAAAATGTATTTTATATATTTGATTTTGAATATTTTTGAGATATAATTTACATAAAATAAAATTTTTTATACGTTTTGATGACTTTTGACAACTAGATATAGGCAGGGGTGGGCAAAGGTTGGTTTACAGTTGTGAGTACATGAAACACAGTTTATTCTTGTATTATTATTTATTAATGATTGTATTATTTTCCATATTAACAGCTGTAAACCCACTTTTGCCAACCCCTGTATATTCTCTTGTCTATTTACCCTCTTCGGCTAAAACCATATAACAACAGAGTCCCAGGCAGATAAAGATGGCCAAAGGGATCCTGGGTTAAATATTGGCCCTAGCAGACAAGCTTTGAAAAGGAAGTATAGCCGAAACCAGTTTGGCTCAATGGATAGAGCGTCGGCCTGCGGACTGAAAGGTCCCAGGTTCGATTCCGGTCAGGGGCATGTACCTGGGTTGCGGGCACATCCCCAGTAGGAGATGTGCAGGAGGCAGCTGATCGAAGTTTCTAGCTTTCTATCTCTCTCCCTTCCTCTCTATAATAAATCAATAAAATATATATTAAAAAAATAAAAAATAAAAAAAATAAAAGGAAGTATAAGTGCAGGAGAGAAAGATCCAGAGAAAGTGGAGCTGGCTGAGGCTACAGAGAGAGGAAGACCCCAGAACAGTGTTGCCTGGCCCTGGCAAAGGAGGAGGGAGGGAGGTGACCCCGTGGGGAAAAGAGGCTGGGAGAGGGAGATGAAATGTACCTCTTTAGGTATCACGGCTCTCAAATTAACATGTTTACACATTCATGACACCCAAGTGGCTTCCATTTCTCGGCACCGGAATTTCTCACATAATTAAGCTTTTAGAAAAAAATCCCTTTTTTTGCCATTAAAAGGAAACCTGACAAATGGGCCACATGTATCATTTGGACACAGGTCACATTACCCAGATAATGAACTCATTCATGTAAAATTTCCAGTAGATTTTTAACATGCAAAAGTCCTTCTCATATGTTATCCTGCATTGATCCGATTGGAGCTGTTAGTGTCTAGTGGATCAATGACCAGCAAACTAAAAAGTCACTTAGTGACTATGACACCCATGGCAGTGTTAGAATCTATTGTGTCAGGAATTCTTGTTTTATTAACTCTGTAATTACCTGTTCAGCTGAACCGGTGAATTTTATTACACATTTCCTTTCACCTGAACAAGACCTTTGCACTTCTACCAGTGCCCTGAGGATTCTCCCTTTTTTTCCCCCCACTGCTCACTGCCTTTCTCCGGTGCCCTGTGGCTTCACCGCCATCTGTTTAGGCCGGTATGTGTGTGGAAAGCAAGGCTTTACAAAGACCACTGCCTTGTGTTGGAAGCTAAGTGGCCTCGCCCTCCAGCAAGGTTGCCTCCGTTGAGATACACTTGGGCTTCAGGAAGAGGAAAGTCAGAATTGCAACTCTGCTTCCTGTCTATGGTGCTTTCTTTAAACAAAGGAGTATAGTGCTGCACGGCCTGGGGGGTAACAGCAAAGATGCTGGAGGCAGATGTGGGGCTGGCTCCTGGCTCTGCCCGTTGACGAGTCGTGCCAACAATATCAGCCGCAGTTGCCCTTGTGTGTTGAGGGGAGACTAGAAACAGCTTCTCCCTCAGAATAACACATGGATGTCTCACCAGAACCTCAGACTCAACTTTTCTCCTCTGCCCCAAACCCGTACCTCTTCTACTTTGTCCTGGTAAACGGTGCAGTCTTCTTTGACCAGCTCTCTCGCTCACCCCACCCAAACATCCAGCCCTCACCAAATCCTATCAGCTCTGCCTGTTAAATGTTTGTCTTGATACATCCATTACTCTCTAGCCCCATCAGCTCCGCCCAAGCCCAAGCCACTACCATTTGTCATTTGAACTACTCATCATCCAACTGCCATCCCCAAATTCACTCTTGGCTTCTTTTAATATAATCACCATGATAAAAAAAATATATATATATATAATTACCATGATGCCATTATTCAGTGATTTCTCTTATCTTTAGAATCAGAGTCAATATCACTAACACATCCAAAAGACTTTGCATGATTTCATCCTTTTCTCGTCCTTCATGTCACTCTTCTTGGCTACTGTTGTACTAGGATTTATACGTAAAATTTATGTTTTCATTTATTCACTCATCCAATTAACGTTTATTGAGTAGGTACTGTGTGTGAGGCACAGTGCAAGTGCTGAGAATACAAAATGAAGGGACCTGGTCTCGGCCTAGGATGAGCTCAATGTCTAATGGAGGATAGAGATACAAGAAAGTGATTTAAAATGGTCAAATGTATTGTAATAGATCCGAAATGAGAGAGTGATTAGCATTGTGTTTGGCATGTCAGAGAAACTTTGTAATGACAGTGACTATATTATATCTGGAAGGATAAATAGGAGTGTGTGTGGCTTTGAGTTAGATTCCTATGCTAGAAAACATTTTAGGAACATAATACAAACCCAAAGCATAACTCTCCTTTAGAGAATGTAGATGGTGCTTAATAGTTTTCCACAGCATTTAGGTTGCGGATATAAACACCACTACCTATTGATAATTTCTCTTATAACAAATAAAGCTGATGAAACATCCCTTTTTTCCCGGTGAGTACGTTTCTGTCACCTTTGTTAAAATCTAACTACTTGTTTTGAGTGGCCAATCTAAATCCCCAAATTCCCATTTTCTTGAAACATATCCAAGAAACAGAGGAAAAAATCGAAAAGGCTTTTGATTGTAGAATATGGTCAAAATCAACCAAAAGGAAATCAATTCAACATCTTCAGACGACGAGTCTTTTAAACTGGCTTCTTAACAAAATGCTCCAGATACTCATCATGTAAATCAGACCTCCTTTAATATTTAATTTCAGTACAGAGCAATTAGACTATTCACAAATGACAGAAGGTTTGTCACTTTAAGGTTTTGTGGCCTGCCTAAAACACACATTGGGTATGAAATATCTGGTTTTCTAGAAATGCAACTTTAATACTCAGCTATTACTGAATGTCCACTTGATAAATTTAACTCAATAACAGTTTCCTTTAAAATGTGGTCTTCTGATTGTATTTTATTTTCCAAACTTTTGGATAATCATAATCATTTTCTTAATTAGAATTTGAAAAATTTATTATGCAATTGAGATAATTTCCATAACGTGAAAGAGAAACTTAAATTTCCTTTTGTGCCTATAATGTTTATTGACCATACTAGAGGCCCAGTGCATGAAATTCGTGCGTGGGTATGGTCCAGTCCCTAGGCCTGGCCTGCAATCAGGGCCATCTTCCCTGGCTGCCGGCCCCACCCCCGCCACCACCCACCCCCAGTTTCCTGTTCACCATGGGGCGATCAGAGCCTGACAGCTGCAGGGAGGGGCTGGGAGGTCGGCCATTCCCATCTGCTCACCGGCTCCGCCCCTACTGCGGGTCATCCCCCCCCAGTGTGTGGGGCGACCGGCGGGGTGGGGCCCTTGGCCTAGCATCGCCTGTATCCCCCGCTACCCACTCCCAGTTCCCTGTTTGCCATCAGGTGATGGGAGCCTACCGGCCAGGAAAAGGGACCGAGAGGCGGTCAGTGCACCTCATAGTGACTGGTTGAGTGGTTGTTCTGGCCATTCTGCCGTTAGGGTAAATTTGCATATTACCCTTTTATTATATAGGATTATCTTGCAGACATTTCATAGAAGCATTTTTACCATAAGGAAACTAATTCATAACCACAGACACTATATTCATTGTTAGAGATAATATCTTCCATCTAAAGGCTGTCACATAAAGATCTCAATGTACTTACTGTATAAGATATTTTAGAGTTCTTAGTTTTAAGCCCAGTGTCTAAGATACAGAGAAATGAATGCAACTAGCTCACTCGGTGCTTCTGAAAGATGAGTTAAGAGACCTCATCATTACGGCAACATCACCTCTTCTGCTTCCTAATTCTTCCTTAAAATGTGCTTACTGATGTAGACTCTAAATATATAAAGACGAATAAGATCCAATCCCTGCCTTCAAGGAACTAATAATCCAATGGAAAACAGATGTGTACAGCTCACCCTAATCATTGAGATTTATTGTGTTTTCAGAGAAGTCCTAAGTGGAGGAAGAACAAAATAAATTAATTCTGCCCAAGGGAATCAGGGAAGACTTCATAGAGGAGGTGACATTTAGCTGACTCTTGAAGGATGAGTAAGCTTTAACCAAATAAAGAAGGAAAGTAGGGTTACCATAGAAAGATAAATATCAGGAAAACAAAGGCAAGTTGTATGAAAATACTATGTTTGAGAATACATAGAGAGAATGGCTGGGAAGGTCTATTAGGGTTAGTTGTGAAAAATATGAATATTCCTCCTGTGTTGATCCACTTCCGTCACCTCCTGTTGATAGTTTAAACAGTATCTTGTAAAACATTGGGGACCGATCAACTTGAGTACTTTGTGGTAGGCAGTTTTCATTGTTTGGCCATCTGTAATCAACTCCTCTTCTCCCTATAAACTCTCTGATCCTTTTTTTGTGTGATCTACTATCGTGTGTGGTATTAGTAAGAGGTAGTGGTCCCCCTCCACTACCAGATCCTTCTTCAGCCAAATTCAATGCTGTTGGTGTCCAACCACAGGATTTGGACAACTCTCTCCTTGAAGACTTTGCATCTTGATCAAGTGATGCACATACGCAGCAGCAACATCTCTAGGTGCTGCAGGATGTTTGTCGTGGTTCCTGTCCCAGGGCCCTCGGGAGTTCCCCTGACTCCGACCTTGAGACAGTTTCTGCCTTGCAGCTAAGAATCCTGACGGAACAATGTCCAAAAACAAATTCATCATTCAAGTTCAAGGGGTTACCCACTTGAAATTTAGAGCTACAGCTTCAGAACTTTAAGTGAAAGAATTTTCAGGGATGAGGAAAACCCATTCTATTAAAGCTGAGAATTCAAGCCCGGGAGATACGTCACCCAGGGAAAGACTATAGAGGAAGAACACAAGAGGACCCGAATAATACCCTGGGAGGTGCCAGCATATGAAGAAGCGGACAGAGGATCTAGCCAGGAGGCCCTAAAACAATATCAGAAAAGGAGAAGAAGACCCAGGGAGAAAATATATCACAGACTGCAGAGAGATCAAACAGAATAAGTACGGAGAAGTCATTGGGGTTTGGCAATTAGTGGGTCACTGGGTACTTTGAAAGAAGAGATTTAGAGTAGCCTTGCAGGTGGGAGCCAAAAACGTATGGTTAGGAAAATCATGGAGGTGACAAGCAGACGAAGCAGTATAGTGAAGTGATAAGGGATGAAGCAGCAGCAAGGGGACTTAGGGTTTTAAAAGAAGGCTTTTTCTCTCGATGAAAATGCAGCATTTCCAAGCAGAAAATCTGGTGGAAGAGGAAAGGTAGAAAACCCCTTCCCATTCTTATAATTAGCTTATTATGTTAGGTTGGAGAGCTTGAAGAGCTCTCCAAGTCTGCTTTTTTTGGAACTCTGGAGAGGAATGTCTGTCTTTCGAGTATCTTATAAGATTCATTTTGTAAAGTATTCCAACCCCTGAAATGATTATTACATGAACTGCCTGTATGATCTCAGGGAAGGCATTTAAACTCTCTGATCTTAAGTTTCCTCATCTATCAGATGGGCATAAAACACACATGACGTATTGGTGTAAAGGGGCTCAGAAACAGCCTCTATGTAATCATTCAAGAAATGATGTGCCTTCCCATCCCTCCCTTCCCTCCGTATACCTATTGGTAACTATTTGGTCAGTCCTCTCTGCCTTTGGCTTCATAATTACCCTTCCTAAGGGAGTTCCTAAACTTTTCCCATGGAAATTCTATCACTTGCTATTAGGGCTTTACTTAAAACCAAATGGGCAAAGAATAGAAATAGAGCAAATGATTTTAAAAGCAATTAATTAATCACAATTCATTTTAATCATGGCAAATGGAGCTAACTCAGTATTCATACCCCTGCATGAGAAAAATAAGTGACGTTTGGAAGAATACCATTTCCTAGGATATTAATGATTAATATAGGTCAATAAATTGGGCGTCGACCTAAGGACTTACATACAAAGTGTGTATTAGTACCAGGTGGTCAGTCTGAGTGTAAATGCTGATCATGTCACCTTCGAGCCAAAATTGTTGATTAAATGGGCATGTTCAGCATTAAAGTGTGTGTGTGTGTGTGTGTGTGTGTGTGTGTGTGTGTGTTTCATTAAAATTGATTTTAGAAGAATTCTTGAACTACTGTTCCTAGGTTCAATGGTATTTTCTGCCTGTGAAAATGAAGTAAAATTGAGGTATAGTTTAGGTTAAATTATGTACGTTGAGAAGTATCTACTTTTGGTTTTTCTTTCTAAGGCCTAATAACTTATATATCTACTCATGTCTTAATTTCGTTTTTTAAATTTTTTTAAATTTTCTTTATTGATTAAGGTATTCAGTATGTAACCTTATTCCCCCAGTGCCCCTCCACCCCGCTGCTCATGCCTTCACTCTCCTGGTGTCTGTGTCCATTGGTTATGGTCATATGCATGCATACAGGTACTTTGGTTGAATGTCATTTTATCCTAGGAAAGGCTTATTAGTATTCATAATTCAAAAGTTGAAATTTTATCTAAAGAAGATCCTAGATACTGTAGGAACATTCGGAGCCCTGAGTAAAGGGAGGGCGTGGAAAACAGATTTGGAAAAAAATAAGCTTTCAATTGCTATCCATCACATTTTTTATGCTAAGATAATATTCAATGTGCTAATTCTGTCATTTGCTATGCTCTATTAGGGCTTTCCTTAGAGCAGTGAAAGCATGTTTAGTCTTAGTCATAGTCACAGAAAGAAGGAAAATTTCATGTATATTTGAACATTTCCACCTAAGAATTCTCACTAGTAATTATAAGGTAGAAATATTTCAAAGTTTTTTTTTAAAAGGGATAATAAAAAAAAACAGAATTTTAAAAATTTAGTTGATTTTCATATACAAACCTGATTCTTGCAGTAACAGTTTCGAAACTGCATTCATTGATGTACACAGCATAATTAGTATCTTTCAGGCAACAACCATCCATCTGTTCTGATAGCTGGCAACTACCTTTAATAATAGAGAAACTCCTTTCTGGCACCCGTGTTCTCTGCCTTTGAGAGCTAAATGGAAAGACGCCGCACGATGTTTGCATCCATCTATCATTTACATTAAGACCCGTCTGATGGTATCTTATAAAATGTATTATCTGGGTAAATCGTTCGAAAAGACTGAGTTGGTTTTTAGTTTTGTTTCTCTTTCAGATTGCCTCTAAAATATTTCCAGCTCACTCACAGGTTAATAATCGCACGATGATGTCAGGCAAATCAAGTGCTGACAAGGAAATGGGAGCCCTGTTCAAGAGAGAGATGAGTAACTATCCCCAGAGAGGAATCAAACAGCAAGCAGTCATCTTTCATAAAGAGAAAAATCACTAAACTAAAGAAAAGAGGTTTTAAAAAAATAAGCCTAACTGAAAAGTTGAACAATCTAAAAAGATGTACAGATGGTGAGATTCTAATGGAAGAGGCATTTGGGAGTATGGCCAGCAGTATGTCCCACCTGCCACAGGAGTTTGCCTCTGGGCAGATGCAACTCCCTCATTTGAAAAAAAAAAAAAAAGTGAAATTGTTACAGTCCAGGTGAGTTAGACACACCTCTAGCCAGGGTGATGTTCCTACGTTATTCACACTGTTGCTGATGGCAACAACGCTATAATAAAATAAAATGTGAAAACAATGTGCTGATTTTTTTTAACTACCATGTCAATATGCTTAAAAAATAATTTGAGATTTTTTTGTGGGTGCCTTTTCTAAAGATAGAGTAACCACACACCATGGTTTCATAGGTTTATTGCTAATAAAAGACTCCGAATTCGTTAGAAGCAAACTTCATTGCAGTGTCTTCGGGGCTTGAATATGAACTAACTTTCCAAATTAAAACTGGATACAGGTACTTTTTCTCTTGAACAGATTGGGATCCATTAAACCCACACCACACACAAATCCTTTTTTTTTTTTTTTCCAAGTGTGTATTGTTTCAAAAAGCTGCAGAGGAGAGCAGCTTTACCCATCACTCACTGGAGCCGCGATTTACCCCAATAGAGTCATGTTTTTCAGCAAGGTTCCTGTGGGAGACCTGTTTGTGAAAGTGGCATTTGTGATTCAGACTTCAGCTCCCCATGCCAGCTTCGGAAAGTCAAACAGATGTTTCCTCGTTTACTGCAGCATAGCTCATCGCTTATCCCAGGAGGAAAGTCAGAAGGGGCTGGGGACAAGCACAATTCTGTCAGCCAAGCCACAGGAAAATGGAGATAGAAGGAGGATGTGTGTGTGTGTGTGTGTGTGTGTGTGTGTGTGTGTGTTCTATATCTGAATAAATATGAGTTTAACTTTGCTTTATTTAAAGATAGAAACATCCACCTATAGAAAAATGTACCCTCCACCTACATTTCCTTTTTTTACTCTCCTTTCTCTCCTTCCTTTCTGGCAAAGTTCAGTATTTTTGATGAATCTTCTGGGAGTACAATCTTTGTGCTTTTCAGTTTTGCTTTGAATTAAGAGGTTGTTGAAGAGCAAAGCTTAGCTCCTTGTTTGTTTTGCAAAAATAATAAGACCAGAAGTTATTTCTTATTCACACACATCAAAACATACATACCAAAAAAAAAAAGCATCTAAAATGTATTTTGAATCTCAATACCACAACGATGTGGCCTGGGAATTATACTCCTTAAGTGAATTACCAAAAAACTGGGTAATATATAATGGAAAGCAATTTTGCATAAACCCTTAACTAACATTAGGAGGGACATAAAAAGATGTTTTCATTTCTGATATGTATATATTTTTTAAAAAAAAATAGTATTGCTGATTTTCAAGCTAGAAATCACATTACTTTAGAAAATACCAAAAAAAATCAGTTTTAAGCATTCCCATGTTTTTGTTTGGGACATCTGTGAGATCTAAACCTCCCTCATTATATTCTGGAGTCAGATTTTTAAGTTGGATCTTTGGAAAAATAACCTGATGTCTCTTTGCTCGGGATGAATTCCTCTAGCCCCAGGCCTCAGGCCGGTGGAAGGGTCACAGCTGGTGTAGAAGGGTCTCTACGGATGTGCATCTCTGTCTCTCCCTTTCAGGCGCTGCCGTTTGCTCTCCTCTCTTGCTCTGTGCGAACGGAGAGTGCTGTCTGTGTTTCAGGAAAAGAATGTGTGTTAAAAGAACTAATGGTCCGACTGTCCATCAGACTGGGCAGCCATGGAGGTCATCTGGCGGTCAAAACCAAATAATTTCAGCCTGGTCCTAGAGCCCCTGGAGCTGTTGACTTGATGGCTGGAGTTCACTGCCTCTTGTTGCTTCTGTATCCTCCGAAACCTGGGAGTTTTCGTTTTGGAGACAAGAACGGGCATATTTTCTCCCTAGCAACGGTGTGTACACAGTGCCTGCCATTCAGCAGGGCTCAGGTTAGCTGGGCTGAAGGGTACAGTCAGTGCTCCTCCTCGATACAGGCCTGCCCTGAATAGACAATAGGCCAGATTTTAAACCTAGATGCTCCCAAAATATTGGAAGCGTCTAAATATTTGTGCTTGTTTGAAGTACATTGTTATTTAGAAAGTCTAAATGTTCAAAAATAAAAAATAAAATGTCTCTGTTATGAAGAGATCTGATATTCTGAAACTTTCTACAGGCACCTATTTTAAGGTAACTTCCAACTTTCCACATTCATATGGAGTAGATGAGAGTGGAAGTGGCTGCAGAGTACTGATAACTCAATTAAAAATGTTTTTAAGTCCATAATTCATAAATCTGAACCAGATATTGGTTATATTCACAGCCCTTGCGTATTTCTTGTACCCTGTTTGTGAATACCACCACCTGCTGGTAGTTAATGACAAGATCTTACTTTGTTGAAGGGTCCACCTAAAAGTCAATAGTAAATAAAATTTAAATGTTTTAAATAGGTAAGCTTTTGAAACTCAAATCTGTTTACTGTGTTCGTTTGAGACATCCTAGCCACAATTAGTTTACCAAAACTTTTTAAAAGGCATTAGGGGGGAAAAATTGTACGTGGAATATTGTTTTGAAATGAACGTGTTCTTGAATTTTACTTCATACCAATTGTTATTTATCTTTTCACTTCAGATTCTTTTTCTTTGTCCACTACATTTCAAAGTGATGTTAGAAGTCAAATCATCCAGTTTGAGTTTCATTTCTTCTACTTCTTTTGTCTGCCCACTTTCTAAAAGTGTTTGTGTGCAATGGGAGAGGAGAAGGGACAGGCAAGCCCATAAAATCCACAGGGTGAATAATTAAGTACCATCTTCTGAAGATTATGTCTGTGACTGAGAGATTTGCCACCCTCATTTTGGCATTGACTCATAAAATATATGTTCACAAAATCTGGGTGTGTGGTTTCTTTTGGGGGGGGGGCGGTTAAAACAGGCTAAGAAATTCTAAATACACAATAGAATAGGAAAACGAAATTTTCATGTAATAGTATTATGATATACTTGTTTCTTTTACTCCTCAAACCAAAACATACTATAATACTTAAAATAAAATAAACTAAAATTACAATGTCACTGTTGCCCAATACAGTGACAAGCAAAGTTTTATGGATTAGGATAATCCAAAACTACAGTATTCCAAAAAAAAACCCAACAAAACAAAACATGTGCTGTTTTTATTCTGAAGCTGTGCTAGTGTTTTCTGCCATTCTTAAATGTGCATCCTGGTCCGATTTTAATATATGCCTTTAGCAAGGTCACTTTATGATCTCTTTGTATCTAGTCACACTACTAGAAACGTACTGGTTTGGAGCCAACTCAAAGGTTCCTTCTTCTTAAATGTCTTTTTCTATCCTCCTGGTTGAGGGCTGTCTGAAGGTAGATGTTTCTCGGAGACCCTCCCAGGTGAGAGGCTCTGACACCTCTGCTAGGCCCTCCGCCTTCTGCAGATACAGCACACTCCTAATATTGTTAGTTGTTTGGAGCATTAATGTCTCAAGATGTTCAGTATTTCAGTCAATTAGAAGTTGCAGGTCTTTGGCAGCAAGAAATGAAGGCTTACCGAAGCTTGGTTGTACTTACGTAGCCTGGCACCGAGTTTTATGCACTACCTGGAGAAAAATGAAATTGATCCAACGCCTTTGAGAGAGAGAGAGAGAGAGAGAGAGAGAGAGAATGCCTTCCAGAGATTTTACTCTCTCAGGGGAGCTTTTACAGAATTTTTTCAATATTCTTTCATTGTGTATGAGATTTTTTTCCCCCCCCACCATAAAACAAAAGTAACCCCTAATGTCACAAGGAGGAAGGAACGGAAGGGTGGAGAAGGACCACACCAAAGCTCTTCTGATCATGGAAAATCTAAGTAACAAACCCTATTAATTCAGTTTAAGAACTTCTCCCTCAATCTGAGAACTCTGGGTTCAGGCCGACCCTTGCTTTTATACGTTTTACATTTCCTTCCACCCCAGGCTTCTGGGGACTGCTGCCAGATCCCTCTTCTGTCCCCTGCTGCTTACATTTAAAAGGTCCCCAAAGCAATGACGCAAGGTTTTCTGCAGGCTCCACCCATCACAGTGAGCACAGCCTCCACCCGTATCCTCAACGGTGAAGCACCCCCTACTGTTCCTGCGAGGCTAGTGCACGAGTGATTCTCAGGCCTGCGCTGCTAGCATCTCCTGCATAGGCCTAAGGAGAAAGTTTAGTTTGGTGCCACAGTTCTTCCTACAGCTGTATCGGGGTCTGTGCGAGCAAGCTGCCCTTCTCTTGATCAGTAGAACACAGAATTCCCACTCTCACAACTTTGAAACAAGTCATATTTTGAGAGATGATTTTACATAATCCTTTCAGTTTATTCAGATAAACACACATGAAGCATTGTCCCCTTGGAGAGCATGACACCGGCATTTCCCAATAATTGTCAAGGAATGGCTCCTGAGACTTCCAAACGTGGGCTCATCCAAACGCAAACCCAGATATCATAATGCTCATCCTAGACTGGGATAATTACTGTAATAGAAGTGTGTTTCTTTTAATTCTGTAGGAAAGGGAGAGTTTAAGGCCACACGGGGGATTCTGAAAGGCATTTTGGAGTAGGCGGGTTTCGAATGGAATCCTAGAAGTTGAACAGAAGAAGAATGTTCCAGGCAAAGGGAACAGTAGTATTGAGAATGTGACATTTGTTTTCACCAGGTCTTTGGTTTCCCTTGACTTCTTGGTTGCCTTTGTGGTTAACTGCATGGTTAGCCAGTGAAAGCCAGGAGAAAAGCTGATTTGAGATAACCATGTGTGAAAAGGCTTTGATCTGGACACTTGTTTTCCTTTCTTTTCACCTGGTGATTCTGATATGGATTACATCATTAACTTTCTTTTTCCCTCTTATAATCCATTTACCTGTCTTTCACACACACACACACACACACACACACACACACACACAGAGTTTATTCTTGGGCACATTCCAGTTTCTAATATGATCTCCACAAGTCAAATCAATTAGTTAAATTGATAATACAACTTAATGACCCTGCCTATCTTTGCAGGTAAACTTGAGAACAGAATGAATCTAACTGCCAACTCATTAACCTTGAAAGACAATCCAGGCGGTTTTATTCTAATGTTTCTAGTGTTTGTTTAGAGTTGAGCACACTTTAAATATGTCTGCATTGTTTAATAGCCTCTTGTTGTACACGGTTTTTTGATGGGCTCAATTGATAGTCTTCATTAAAGACCAGATCTTAATGAACTCATTCACATTCCTCCTGAGTTTACATTCAAAGAGGAGATTTCTTAATAGCTCCTTAAAATGCTGACTTACTAGTTTTAAATGTATGTATTTCGTGCTGGCATCCTCAGAGTTTCTTATCTACCTCAAATTCCTAGGTTCTTACTCTGAGCTTTGTGGGAAACAATTATCCAACCCTTCTCTCTTTCCATTTCTCTCTAATTTTGTCACCCATGCTGCTCACTCTCCGTGCTATGGATGTCTTCATTAAGGGATTGGTAGGCTTTTGGTCCCTAAAGACAAATATTTTGTTATTTCTTAATAGTGGTCTGCTATGGGAGGTTACATTTCAGGACACTGTTTATTTTAGTATGTCTGTAACTCGTTTTTAAGGAGGTTTTTTCCTCCTTTTCCATTTCCAACCGAGAGAAATTCTCCAGAAATGTCTCCACTGCCACCTACTTGCAGTTTGGAAATTTACATGCACCTGGCTTTTCAAATAAAGCTGATTTTTTCCCCCTGCAAGACGAGATTACTGTTGAGAATACTGTAGGTGGCATTGTGGATTCTTCTCATGTTTTTAAAGGCAAGGGTTCTGTGAAATTGCTAGAAAAATACCTACATTATAGGATTTTTACTAACCTTCGTGGAAATGACTTTTTCTTTAAGTGTGGTATGTCTTCTCCTATGATAATTGCATTGCTACAAATTATCCGGGTAACAGTCTAAGTGAAAATACCATTTCTAAATGCTTTATTCACATTTATATTAGGTTTACGTTGCTATAGTCATAATCCTTAATAACTTCTTATAAAGCATGTCATATAATGCATTTGTGATTATGCTGTGGAGGCTGTTACCTAGCATATTGTAAAGACAGACATTTTTAAAAACAATGCATGCTCCTATTTAATGTAGAGAGATGAGTTATCCGGCACTGTGTACTTGTAATTTCGTAAATAATAATAAGGTATGTGTAAATGGCTCTTTAATGCCCAGTGTTATTATGTAGAGAAGAAAGTAAACTATTCTAATATAATAATAGGTATGAGAATTTTGAATTATTTTTTCTTCTCATCATAGCAGTGACCACTCTTTGCCTAATGATTTCATTTTATTGCAAATCCTCTGGATGGAAGCTTAAAGATTTGACATTGTTATGCACTTTTTAAATTCAGGTTATTTTACCTTTTATTCAGCCTACTAAAAGCAGATTGCCCCGTCTTAGCATATTTAACTGGAATCCCTAGCTTGAGTCATTTTGCAGCAGGCTCTATAGAGTCTCCCATTATTAAAAAAAATATAGCCATTCAAGCAGCTGCCTAAAATTTTAATTATATCCCAAACTTCACTACCTCATTTTTCTCAATTTTCATACGAGGTAACCTAGACTCAATTTTTAAGAACATTTTGGAAAGTGTTAGTTAACTATTCTTAATCTGAAAAATCATTTGGGTCATATTGTGTATTGTATTCATCTTCATAGGAGAACATAGATGATTTGTGATGAGAAATACTGTATTATTTCTCATGAATGCAGAACTGACAGCTCAGAGTAGAGGGCTGGTCTTTTTCTGAAACCGTTCAGTACTATCTCATTTCCCATCTATACAGTTTGTCCCTAAGTGACATTTTAAAAGCAGCTGTAACTTTATGGTTGTTTATGTTCAGTGACTAGAATGGTGGTTGAAGAGAAGTAAAACAAATCTTTGCTCTGTGTTCCCTGGCTTGCACATAAGCAGTATTGTGCTTGTACTTTTAAACAACTTCTACTGTAATTTGTTTTCATTCGTCTGCTGCTCACCCTTTTTTAAGATTTTTTAAAAATATCATCTAGAGAAGCTGCAAGTCATTCAAGTTTCCTTAACAGCCCCAGGAACGTATATAAACGTTGTTAGTATGCCGTGCATTTCAGAATGGAGTGGCCTTAAAACTCCTTTCGTGCAAAGTCATGCTTTCAGGAAAGCTTCCGGATCTGGAGATAAATGGTGTGCTTGGTGAATCCACTTCATTTGAAAGTGTCTGGAATATAATTTGTCTTATCAAGGCAATCCTTCCACATAACACAGGAACCAGGTAAGTTCTTGTTAAACATGTGGAAGCCTGTGCAGTAGGATTAAATAAAGCTTTCTATTTTCTCCTTGATAAGTGCAGTGGAACAACACATTGAGGTTTTGTGTATGGCTTGTTCTTCGAGTAAACAGAGAGCTTTGAAATTTCAGTATCAAAAGCATGGTCAGAGGATGCCCTGGTGGGGTTGCTGACCATTTATTCTATAAGAGCATCCCTGCAGGCGGCCAGGGATCGTGACTGTCCCCGTGTAGGATGCAGGAGCACCAGCCTGTCACAGTGACAGAGCGTTTTGCTGGCACTTGGAGTGAATAGGCAGGCAGGCCAAAGGGGACTACTGTCCTCAGCAAATGTCTCGTGCTGGGTCACTGTTCTCGTGCATGTGGCCCACGCCCCAAGCAGCTCCCTTTGTGAGCAGATCAGCCTTTTGCATACATTCAGGAGATATACAGACAGCTGCAGAGGCTCCAACTGTCAGCTTCTTTTCTGCTTCAAGAAACGAAGAAGCTCCATATACTACAGTTATATTTTAAAAGACGGCAATAAGTTACAGTTATGGGTCAAGGTAGTTTTTTCTATAGTGTTATTACCATTATTATCTTCTACAGCAGTAAAAATTGATTGTTCAGATGAACAGTGTGAGAGACCCTCAAATTCAGGCAGCAAGACTAAATCTCCCTTCTAGATAGCAAAAAAGAGAGGAAGGAAGGGAGGGAAAGGAAGGAAAAAAGTGGAAGAGCAAAGAAAAGAGAATACTAACCTACTCCTCCTCTTCCCCTCATGGCTTCCTAGCAAATTTTATCAATATCCATGGGTGGACCACAGAGAGATCCCTCTAAGTGAAACTACATGTTAAAGTTACAAATCTTAAGTTTGTGACCATCTGTCACCTGTTTTGTTAATCTTTAGCCATAATCTACTTCACTGTTATAATTATGATAGCTTCTTACATAGCTGCACATGTAGGATTTGTGTTTGTAGTAAAATGACTAAATATTATTTGGATACATATTTGCAAATGCAGATGAGTATGAAACGGCAAACAGTTTTGAGCCCCGGAATACATTAACAGAGGCTACGTACGATACAACTAGTGGTTAAAACGAGGAATATGAAGTCAGGCATCCTTGAGTTCCAGGGCCTGCAACAAGCTACAGTATTTTCCAGACTCATTAGACAACGAGACTCGTTTTAAAATGTTTTAAGATGCAGATTTTAAAATACAACAACGTATTTTTTAATATATTTTATTGATTTTTTACAGAGAGGAAGGGAGAGAGATAGAGAGTTAGAAACATCGATGAGAGAGAAACATCGATCAGCTGCCTCCTGCACATCTCCTACTGGGGATGTGCCCGCAACCCAGGTACATGCCCTTGACCAGAATCGAACCCAGGACCTTTCAGTCCGCAAGCCGACTCTCTAGTCACTGAGCCAAACCGGTTTCAGCAACAACATATTTTTTAAACTACAATATGGTAGGCTTTCATAGTTATTAGTGGTAGTTTTAAACATTGAGATGGTCAAAATAATATCCTGGGGTGGGGGGGGTCATCTCTTTATTACGTATCAGTTCTTGAATACCATCCCTGTGCTTATTCAAGTAAACTTATAAACACTTAATAAAACCATTTTCACTTTAGAGGGTATTTTGAATCCTTCTAAAATCACAAGACTGCCAGCAGTATTTGGACCAAGTGTTTATGATCTTGGCTCTATTCCATCTTGAGATGTGGCTACTCCCCTCCATATTGAGATATATTTCACAATCATTAATAATGCATCAACCACATACCATTTCTAGAAGTATTTTTTATTTATAGCTTGGCTCCTTCCTTCCCCACCTCCAGTTGCCAGAGGAGCCCTCAGAGCCTCCTGCCCATTTTTATCCTCCCTCCCTCATATCATAGGCATTATCCTTTAGAAGACTTTCTGAGCAGCGATGAATAGATCGCTCCTCCTGTCCCACGAATCATAGTGTCTCCAAAGAATGCAGGGGGATCCCTCTTCGTGAGGCTTTGAGAACACTGTCTCCTCACAGCTCTCCTGGAAAATAGGGGGACTGGGATGCTGATAGAGGTTTAGTTTCTTCCTTCATCATCAGTGCAAAAGTCTAATGGTGTAATGCCACAGACTGAAGGGAACATACATTGTTATGGGACCCTGAAAATATTTTTATGTCCTTTTTATGTGCACACTTGATACTAATTTTTTTTATTTTTTTTGCTAAGTGTTTTCATCTTTATTTAATTCTCATTGATAATCACTTTCAACTGTGAATGTTCTTCTTATAATTTTTCCCATTTTTGTCCTGTAATATCAGACCATTAATATAATTTATATGAGATTAATTCCCTTGAATTTTTCTCTTGTCCTCTGTTCCTTGGACCTTCTTCACTTAATCCCATGTGTGAACTCCTCACACACACACATGCATTCACACACACAAATTTTGGTAAACCGAAGGGTACACATGGGTATGAGGAAAGTGACAAATGCATAGGGGTAACAAGTAAGGAGAAAACCATGCTAAGTCTGGCTATTTTATAACCCTATTTGTATTGATTTAAAAATGCATTCCTTGCAGAAGCCTTTTTCTTTCGCTCCTTTGCCTGCTAAACCGAAAAGAAGGAGAAACCAACGAGAATCATAGTGCTAAGCAGAGAGCAGACGGTAGCAATTTAGTAAATATGGCGGTGTCAGTTTTATTTCATTTATACAATTTATTTCATTGAGAAATATTGGATAAAATAGATTTCCAAAACAAACGTTATGACTTATATTCTCTCAGGGTGAACCGACTGCATTTCTCATAAGCTGAGGCTGCAGATCTCTTCAAAGGAAAATTATGAGGGCTGATCTTACAAACCTCCTACGTAGGTAGCTCTTAGGGTATAGAGTTTGAGGTCGGGGGACTAGAATGTTTGAATAACGTGGGATCGTTGTGTAACAAAAACTGTCATCTCTGGCCACATTTTGCTTAAGCTAGGGAAATTTTTAACATTCAACTTTTTGCCAGATTACATAATTACCAATTTTAGGGGAATTGTTTTGAATTTAATAAATTACACACAATGCTTCATAGGAAGGCCATGATTTTTTTAAAATCTATTACCGTGCTCCTCATTCTAATGTGCAGGGCATCTGTATTGACATAACGATTGCCAAAAACTGAAAAGAATCCTTTTTATGTGGCGAAGAAATTAAAGAAGAGTTTGCCTGTAAGGAGTGAAGCGAAATGGGAGACCCAGAAAGTAGTGCAGGTCACCGCTAATGAGTGCAAACAGATGACTGCAGTCTCCACTGTTTGACATAATTCTGATTTAAGATCCGGTCATTTTGTCTGGCTTCAATTTTAATTATATTCTGTTAATTAAAAAAAAAAAGATAAGCCCAAGAAGAGGTTTTAGACTCTTTTCCTCTTCATTTCTTCACCAAGGATGAAGCGTATCGCCATCCAGCTCACGCTAGGTCCCACAGCTATGATGACGTTCAGCATTTGAAAGGGGAGTACAAGCCCATCCAGGGAGGAGTTCCTGTGTCATATTAATGTGCAGAGAAATTCAATGAAAGGAACAAAGAAACCTCAACAGCTTACCCAGAGGAAAAACGAAACAAAACAAAAACCCCAAACTCTAAGAAAACCCAGGCCTCTTCGCGTCATACCTCGGTGATGTTTGAATTGTGTTTGCAGGATGGACGTTCACATCCATTGCTCTGGCTTTCTAGAATTTGATGGTATTTTTAGAGGTATAGGAGAATCCTCGTCACTGTAAAGAGGTGTAGTACCCATGTGAAGCAAGTCTACTTTTCTTCCAAGAAAACGCACGGAAGAAACTTCCATATTTCGTGGGCACTCTTGCATTTAGTAGGCACTCAATACCTATGAAAGAATGAATTCGTGTTCTGTGAGCTAGAGTGTTGTCTAAATTCTCTAAGATAGTGCGGTGATCATGTACTGAAATGTGGGTACAGGTAAGTCTTGCTTTTATCTTCAATCAGACATGTATGCATTTAGAGGAAAACGAAGGCGTCGCTCATGTACACTTGGGGTTAATACTCTATTCATGCACACATGGTGCTAATGCTGTGTATCAAGAAGCTAGGGTTCATTTCTCAAGATGTTTACACTTATGTGGAAGGCATGAAGTAGGGAGTTCAATCAATATGTTCAGTAGCAGAAAATGGCAATTAATATCGTGCAAATTTCACGTGTTCCACTCTAGCCTTGTGATTAGGAGCAAAAGTTGTTTTATGCGTTGTGAGTCATGAACCGAAGGGGGGAAGAGAAAAGAAAACATTCCCTGGAAGAAGTTTCTCTTACCAAAAGTTTTCCTAGTGTTATTTTTATAGCCGAGTGAGAGAGAATTTACAGGGAGCTGAAATCATTGAAGCTAATTAGTTGAATGGCCCTATTATTTATCCAGGGACACGTAGTACAATAATTGCTATTGCAGGTTTGAAGCATCTCAGGGATATTAATTCCAGAGCTTTCATGTCATCTCAGTACAGTAAAACTTCCTAATGGCACCCTGAAGGTGCATAATCTCATTTTAAAACTACTTTTTCTTATTTTTTTCTGAAGGAACTGGCAGAATCTCCTTCCATAAAAGCTGAAAAAGGGGAAGAACTCATAATATTTTCCTCATAAGAAAGCAATTATATTTTCTTCTTCTTCTTCTTCTTTTTTTTTTTTTTTACGGTGTGACCTTTCCTACCTTCTGATGAGGGGTTTGCTATGGCACTTTATCAAAAGTTTATCTGAACTCTGCTCCTGTGCCTCCTCTCCGTGGCAGCTAAGGCATCTCTTGATCTCTCAGGAGAGATAGGGAAGGTGTGAGGCAGAATAGCCCTGGTTGCTTTCACAATCGTTTAGAACCGTGGTCGGCAAACTGCGGCTCGCGAGACACATGCGGCTCTTTGGCCCCTTCAGTGTGGCTCTTCCTAAGCCTAATTAAGTTAATAACAATGTACCTACCTATATAGTTTAAGTTTAAAAAATTTGGCTCTCAAAAGAAATTTCAATCGTTGTACTGTTGATATTTGGCTCTGTTGACTAATGAGTTTGCCGACCACTGATCTAGAAGAAGAGGACCCATTAGAGGACACTCAGGTAGAAAGAGTTGAGTCCAGCACCCATGCCTAAGAGAAGTCTCCTGTAGCCATCCTCACCTATCCCTAAACTGGTTCCCCTTGGAGACAACAACAACCATAACATGATCTCTATGAAACCACACCAAGAACTGCCACTTGCGTAATTTTAGAGGAAAATGAAGCCATTGCTCATGAAACTGCTACCACCGTCTTGAGTCAGGCATCGTGTTGGTTGTTTGGCAAACATCCCACACTCACCTCAGGAAAACCACCTCCGTTCTTCCATGTATCTTTCCTTCCTCCTTCTCCCTCCCCTTTCTGTTGCATTCTTGGCCTTGACACAGCTTGAAGACCCAAGTTCTGACCCAGAAAAAAAATAGTTCAGTCTTTAAAGTTTCAGACTGAGATACATACGCGTCTCATTGGACCCAGGAGCTCAGTGGGGCTTGAAGGAACCATTTCACCCATGTCTCCGCCTCAGGCCTCTCTCTTTCTCCTCTGACCTTGCAAATCTCCAGAGAGGTAAAGATTCAGAGCCTTCGATTTATTTCCAATGGCTTACAACTAGAAATTTACCATGTATCCTTCATGTTGCAGTTCTTTAAGTGAGGAGTGACCAGAGGACCACAGTGATATGTCCTCACTGGGGACCAGCCTGATGCCGCTCAATCTGTGGTCTTAAAACCTAAGCAACAATTTGTATCCAGTTTTCAAGGAAAGCAAATACAATTCTTCCTCTGCCATTAAACTGGAGAGAAGGGGGATAGCATCTACTCCAGCAATAAAGCAGCAGAGACCTCCAGGGAAGCTGATGCAATTAGGGAAACTTGACTTAAGTACAGTATATAGATCAAAGCTCCTCTCTTATTGGCTGTGGTGGTATGTAAGTGGCTGGGTCTGTACACACACGAATGCGCGCCCACGCACACAGAGACTGTCTTAGAGCTTTGGCCATTTTTATCGTGATATTCTAATTTTATTGTTAAGGTTTCCTTGAATTCCTTTAAACCCAATGTAAACTTATTTGAATAGCAGCTCTATTCATTAAGGCCTTAAGTAGAACAGAACACTAAAATGGTAATGCTGCATCCTTGTATTCCTTCTCTTAGAGTTCATTATGAAGATTGGTAGATTTTCCCAGGAGTCAGGGGCTGCCTTTTCAGATAGACTTGTAGGTACTACAGGCAAAGTAACAACTAGTTCGTGGCTTCTATCAAATCCGGGACAAAACAGTATATGCCAGAAAAGCCGATAGGGCTGCCACGGTCCCCTGCTCTTGCTAAAAACAGTGCTGCTCCTTCTCCGACTTTTGGTCTCAAGAAGTGCTGCTGAGTAAGAAAACCAGGATTAAAATCAAAGATCCTGCCTTCCGGCCCTAGATCAACTAAACTAATGACGTCACTCATGCGTGTGTCCCCCTCTTTATTTCTCTCTCCGTTTCTCTTTCTCTCTCTCTCTTCCATCCTCTCTTACATATATTATTTACTCAAGAGTCTGCACCAACCCTTTGGGGGCTGTTAGAATCTATTTTATAGTTTGTTGGTCACTGACCTGATAAGTCATAATGGTTCAGAAAGAATCATCACAATTTTATCAGGTAAGGGCAGCTGCGGCACAGGCATAGTAAATTCTTGGGCTTAAGATCTGTGCAGTTATTTCTTCCCCCAGAAGAAATGTTAAATAAATCCATTATGCATACAGTGAAAGGCTCTTCAATCCTATTTAGAATTGAGCAATGGTGCTTTGGGAGGGGAAAAAAATACCAAGTGTTCAGGAAAAGAATAAAAAAGAGAATTTTGAAATTTGACACAATCCTATCCATATTTGACTTTGAAACCCTCTTAACTTTTCCTTACGTGAGTTGACAATTGCAAAAAAAGAGCTGGGGGTTGGGAGAGATTCTTGTGTGTGTTTTGTGTGTATGACAGGAGGTGGGTGGTGATACAATGGAATTTCTGTTATTTCATATCCTTTAGAAAATCCAAGTACATAGAAATTTTTATGTTTTAATCAATTCTATAGCTAGTATGCCTTTGAAAGCTGGTTTGGTTTTGCTTTTTGAAACCCAAGAAAAATCTGAATTAAATAAATGTCTTAAATCACTAGGATGTCCATTTCTTTTGCCCTAAGATGAACTTTTCAAAGTCATTAAAGATAAATAAAAATTCATTTCCAGGCCAAGCTGCTCCGTATTAAGGTTCTTCTTCTTCTTTTTTTCTCTCTCTTTTTCTTCTTCCTCTTGTCCCTTCCAAGTTATAAACTTGTGACAGCAAGGTTTTGCATAAAAAATGCCGACAGACCCTTAACTATAACAATGTGAATGGTGCTCCTTCCCCTTTGATTTAGCTTGCTTTAAATGACAAGAATATGGAATGGAAGGGGGTGTGCACTTGGAGGTGATTCTATACACTTGGTTTTAACCAACAGGCTGTATAAGTGTTCATTAAGAAACTCCACTAGGCATGTTTCCTGCTGCAGAATAGACTTTCACGGAAGAAATAAAGCTGTGAAGATTCCGTTTTCACTTTGTTTCTCGTAAAGACAGTCAGGATCCAACATAAACAACAATTTACACCCAGCATTTATTCTGGAAATTACAGTATCGTGCAGTTAACGCACACAGATAAATAATGTTTTATGGGATTCTGTGGAGCCCTTTCAGGATAGCGGATGTTTAACCGAATTAAAGGGTTTTGAGAACGCGAAGCTCTCGTTTTCAGCAGGCTTAAACAGTTAATATTACAAAACACCAGCACAGAGGAGCTGGTCCAAATATATTTTTAATGCACAGTTATTTTATTTTCATGATTTCCCCATTTTGGTTTTATTACCATTTGGCACCTTCCGTTTAGACTACGTTACTTGTCTCCCAAGCCAATTCCCTCAGGACTTCGCTTACTTTATGGTGACATTTTTTAATCCACTTTTTAATCCCCTATATATCTGCAGGTGTGGAAGTATCAGAAATGGAACTATAATTCCTGCTAGATGGAGTAATATAACAGAGATGATTATAAAAATAAAGAATGGTGATTTTTAAATAATAATAACACCAGGAAACTATATTTTTTAAAAAGGAAAGAATTGCATATTTAGGCTAATTTCTGACTTTTCTGTTAGTTATAAGGGGCAGTTGTTGTTTTTTAAATCTCTCTTTGTGAGGCAGAAAGAAAAAAGATATCACCCTTACAATAATAATAGATTATAACAGTTTGAAGTCATTTTCATATAAAATATATTATAAAATTGTAGTCAGGGAATGCTTATGCGAGAAAAGGTAGGAGTTGTTTAAATGGCAGCGTCGGAGAAAGGTGAGAGGCTGCGGGTAGGATGCTCCAGGTAAAAAGCTACAGCTCCAAATAGCAAGCTTTAGAAAATGCTCCTAAGGCCCTCTCTTACCCTTCAGAGCTGTAACAAATCTATGTCATTTTCAAAAGATTGCTCCCTTTCCGTGTTATTAGGTCTACCTTGCCTCCCTCCTCACTCGCTCATGGGGCCTCTGTGCTCTCCCAGATAAGCAATATATGTCAACGGTTATCAGGGAGCCATAATTTTTAGTAAAATTCAAATTGTGGTTTTTAAATTTTAGTAAAATCCTAGTTTTTTAAAAGATAACCTCAGGAAATAATTATAAAGTTTTAGTATTCTTGTTTCGCTCATATATTTTATACAAGGTACGATTTTCAACTCTATTTTTATTACAGCATTAGTTTAGCTATGGTTAAGGTTAAGTTGGCATTTCTATTCTAAATCATCTTTTTAGGCTTTTGAAACTTGACCTTTTAAATTCTAATGGGGCCGAAGCCGAGAGAGCTAGACCAAGTGAATGCAATTAAATATACATAAAGCCATTAAAAATCTGCTATGGGGGTCTGCCCAATAGTCTATTAGAACTATTTCGAATTGACAGCTACAGTCTATTGGAGGATCTGAGTATTTCTCTTCTGTAATTAAATTACCTAAATGTGGGGTATGTTGAGGCATAATAAAGTTATAGGATCTTTTTTTAAAGGCCCTCTAGTGAGCCCTATCCATGATAGAAATTCAACTTCTCTTAAACTTAAAATCTCACCACCTCCAGGCAGTCTTTCCTGATCACTCCAATTGAAGGTGTTTCTTTCTTCTCTGAGAACACATGCATCACTTACTCTAAATTTGTCTTTGCTGCCTTATCATGGTCATGAGCTCCTTGGGGGGAAAGGATTGTATCGTAAACTTCTTATCACCTGCAATTCTTTTTTATTTTTAATATATTTTATTTATTTCAGAGAGGAAGGGAAAGTGAGAGAGAGAAACATCAATGAGGAGAGAGAATCATTGATTGGCTGCCTCCTGCATGGCCCCCACTGGGGATCGAGCCCACAAACTGGGCATGTGCCCTGACAGGGAATCAAACCGTGACCTCCTGGTTAGTAATTCGACACTCAACCACTGAGCCACGCTGGCCGGGCTCACCTGCAGTTCTTGATACATACCCTATACAGAGAACACACTCACTAATTTTTTGGTGAAGGATTGACAAAACTAAAAATTTGGACCACTTGTTCCTTGTAGACCACCCTTCTTGGAAGAATAAATGAGTAAAAATACAGCTCATTAGTTATACACGGGAAGGTCTATTCATTGGCCTCTTTTATCATTATGACCTGTTTGCCTCAATAGAAATAGTATTGCTGATCATTCATTCATTTATTTATTTGGCTATTTTTTACTTAGAGCTTACAATAAAAGAACAAGGTAGACAAAGTTCCTATCCTCGTGGGGTTTATATCTTATTGGGGAATAGCAATAATCAAGTAAATCAATAAATAAAATAATTACAGATTGTGATTGGTGTGATAGAGAAAATAAAGAGGGTATTGTAATAGAGATATGCCTTTCCTCCTTTGGGGAAGTTCATGAAAAGAGATTCCAGAAATACAGTAGAACAAGTTTGCAAAATTGATGGATGTCTGTTATACACCACACGTACATCTATGGTATCTGGTTAGCACTTGACACTTCCCTCCTAAGTTTTTTGCGGGGAGGGGGTGGGGGTGAGGAAGGATGGAAAGAGATCTATAAAAGCACTTTGAAAAATTAAAAACAGTTCATGTATTGTGGTTAGTACTGTCCCCAGCTGAAAAAGTGCATATATTATAGTTTTTAGTCAAACTTTAATAAGGAAGGCAGAGGTTACCCTTAAATCACTTAGTAAAGAAAATGAGTGACAGAGGTAAACAAAACAGCAATATTGGGCTTAGTTTGCAAATTGGATGTGCACAGAAGAGACAACATAAGACACGCTACATGATACCGGCAGCTTCCTCTGGGAACTACTACATCCTTAGCCTCCCGGTACCCTCTGTGTGTGTGTGTGTGCTGTTTGCCTTCCTGTCACATATGTGCTTTCGTGGTGCTTAGTTAATAGCTCTCTAGTGGTGTTGTGCATAGTTCTTCCCAATATTTTGTGGCCAATTGGGAGGGAGGGTTTGGTCTCCTACTTCGTTGGTAAAGGACTGGGCCACGATTTCCTGTGTACACTTCATAGTAAAATGCACACCAGGGCTCAGAAACATTCATGAAGAAAGTGAATAGTGCATTCGTATCAAGTATGATGATGCTTAATTTCTGTTAACTCTTCTGCAAACATGGATGTATTTCTTTAGTGTGCCCTGGAATTGATTTGGTTTAAAAAGAACTTTGAGAGGATGAAAGATATGAGGCAATGCGATGGGAAGGCTTTTTACCTCCTTCCTTTGCAACATTCATTCATATGTTAATTCAAATGTGTACTGAGTGCCTCCTGGTGATAGGCTCTGTTCTGAGCCCTCTGGGGATAGAAATGGAGGTATCAAAGGTAAATGAGGCAATGCTGGGAGATAAGACATGTACCCAGCCATGTACACAGTATCTAAAAGCCATGCAAGATGCTATGTGATAAGTGCTGTAGGTACTCTAGCAACTCCAAGAAGGCCCGTCAGGTTCAGCTGAGAGTGATGAGAAGGACCAAGAGGATCAGCAATTTGTTCTCAGAGATCTCTACACAGCTAGGAAGCCAAGTTGTAGTCTGAGCTATAGCTTGGTGTCTTTGGGCAAATCACTTAACCCTCCCAGCCTTAGTAAAAGAAAGTAGGCCTTTTGGTCTCTAAAGCTCTTCCAGCTCCGAAACTCCATAATTCATGAAGTAGCTACATTTGAGTCAGGCCTTGAAGGATGGATAGAAAAGTAAAATAGAGCCTTATTGTTTGAACGCAAGAATCTCGGCGATGCTATGATTTCAACAAGTTGAGGTGGGAGGTTTGGGAGGATAAAAGTGGGAATGGTAGATTCCAGAGTGAAGAGCTACATCTACAAAGGTGTAGGTGTGGGGAAATGCAGATGTGCTCAGAAAGCACCAAGGAGTGCCGTCTAACGGGGATTATTAATTGTAGACGGATGATAAGAGAGAGAACTGTAAAGGTAAGTCAGCCTAACTTGTGAAAAACTTTGAATGCCAGTCTGAGGCCTAATATTCAGCTTAGTTGAAGCTATTTAAGACTGTCACCGATATCCTTTTCCAGTGATCCCACTTCTAGGAATATATCCCAAGAAACCCGAAGCACCAATCAGAAAGAATGTATGCAGCCCGATGTTCATAGCAGCACAATTTACAGTAGCTAAGATCTAGAAATAGCCCAAGTGCCCATCAATAGATAAGTGGATAAAAAAAGCTGTGGTACATTTATACCATGGAATACTATCCAGCAGCAAAAAAGAAGAATCTCTTACACTTTGAAACAGCATGGAGGGATCTGGAGAGTATCATGCTAAATGAAATAAGTCAGTCAGAGAAAGACAAGTATCACATGATCTCACTCATATATGGAATCTAATGAATAAAACAAACTAATAAACAGAATACTGTAGAAACAGAC